>NC_065449.1:203554061-203861677 GCF_917563875.1 Diabrotica virgifera virgifera | reverse complement strand
ATTCTGAGCCACCAAAAATACTGTGGTATAGTTGTTCCCTTATATCTTTGCAAAAACGTCTTGATTAATTTGCAAACAAGTTAAATCAAAACATTACGTGAAATACGTCGATATGTAATATAATTGACATATACTTTATTGTCAATGTAATAATTAAGAAATGGTAATTATCGGTGGACGTATTTTTTATAGTTTTATATTGTGCATTTATATTTTTATGTTACAATATTAGGCTATTGATTATGTATTTTAGAAAGGAACTACAACGTTAACAGGGTTTTATTGTTCCATATAGTCAATGGACCTCTATATTTGAAAAAACCGCGGAGTGCTACCATTTAAATGGGTGCGTTTTTGAGAAAGGGGTGAATTAGTCCCTAGGCACAGGGCGAATTAGGGTGAGTTCTATGCACATTTAGTGCAAACACGTCTGTAGGAAATTTATTCCAGATTAAATTTACTATCGAAATGTCACATTTTAAAGTCAAAAACATGTTTTTTTACAAAAATATATCCAAAAAAAGCAAGAAAAAACATAAAAGATAGCAATTTTGTTTTTTGCCCCATAACTTTTTTCCACGGGGATATACGTATAGAGATTGCTTCACAGAAAAAAACTTCCATCCTTCCTCTTTAAAATGGCGTTTGGTAGAAGTCCCTGTGATTTACAATTTCCAAAATATGGTTTTTCAAATTTCGCCACTCACAGCGATTTTGGGAAATTTTCCTTGTTACTTCGCAAACATTGTTCTGTAGCTTTTTTCTACGCATTTCTAGGTATACCCAATGGTACATTCAGTAGAAAGAGAAGTCAATTACCTTTAAAATGTTCTATCGTAGAAGGCCGTATGGCTATATTTAAGCAAGATATGGTTTTTCAAATTTTATACTTTTAATGATTTTTTATACATTTTACGATTATTTTTAAATTTCTCATTATAATTTTTTATTGTATATTTGGATATATACATTGTGTAATAAAAAGGAAAGCTCATTTTCTTTACTTTAAAATGGTGTACTGTAAAAAATTCTAGGACTATTTTTAAACAAGATATGCTTTTTCAAAGTGTGACATAATATACACATGCAATAGTTGGAACCATAAATATGGAAAACTTTTTTAGTATTCATTTATGAAAAAAAGTTATTCTCTATAAAAGGCTCTGCCTAGTCTGAATCCTAAAATGCAATAATCAGATATAAAATTTTATTAATAGTGTACGAGGTATGTTAAAAAATATGAATTTGCTCAGGAGTAAAGTACCTTTATATTTCACAATTATCAAAGTTAGAATATCTCGGACACATAATGAGAAACGGCACTAAATACTGATTACTGAAGGTAATCCTTCTAGGTAAAGTATTCGGAAAGCGAGGAATTGGGAGAAGAAGAATATCATGGTTAAAGAACCTGAGGAAATGGTTCTCCACAATATCAACTAATCTATTTAAAGCATCGTTAATAAAATAATTATAGCCAGAATGATCGCCAATATTCGAAACGAATAGGCACTAAAAGAAGAAGATATTTCACAATATCGAAAAGTGTTATTAAGAAAAATTATTTGGAATTAAAAATTATATTATAATATGCAATTATATTCTTCTAACTGAACAAAAAAAAATAAAAAATTTTAAAATTTTTTCAAATTACGGATACTCTTGGATATCCTACGGATATCTTGTTTAAAAATAGTCCTAGATTTTTTTGGAATACACCATTTCAAAGTAAAGAAAATATGCTGTTTTCTATTATACAATGTATATCCCTAAATGTACAAGAAAAAAAGTCATAATGAGAAATTTAAAAAATAATCATAAAAAATATCAAAAATCATTAAAAGTATAAAACCTTGAAAAATCAGAGCATGCTTCAAAATAGTCAATCAACCTTATACAATAGACCAATTTAAAGGTAATTGACTCCTCTTTCTAATAAATGTACCATTGCATATACCTAGAAATGCGTAAAAAGTTACAGAACAATGTTTGTAAAATAATGGGGAAAATGGCCCAAAAATGCTGTGAGCGGCGAATTTTGAAAAATCCTATTTCTTAAAATATAAATCTTAGAGACTTCTACTAAACGTCATTTTAAAGAGAAAGAATGTAAGTTATTTTTTGCTGAAGCAATGTCTATACCTATATCCCCGTGGAAAAAGTTATGGGGCAAAAAACAAAATTGCTTTCTTTCGTGTTGTTTTTTGACTATTCTTTTGAATATATTTTTGTAAATAAAAATATTTCTGACTTTAAAATGTAATATTTCGATAGTAAATTTAACCTGGAACAATTTTCCTGTAGACGTCTTTGTACCAAAAGTGCATAACACTCACCCTAATTCACCCTGTGCCTAGGGACTAATTAACTCGTTTCTTAAAAACGCACCCCATTTAAATGCTAGCACTCCGCGGTTTTTTCAAATTTAGAGGTTCATTGACTATATGAGACAATAAAATCCCGTTAACGTTGTAGTTCCTTTTAGCTCTCTGATTTTGAACATAATCAATAGCCTATATATTTAACACAATATAAGTTATAAATCCAATAAACGTAAAAAATGCTCTAATCTCACTGTGACTAAAAATGATAAACGTCAAAATTCATAGACAAATATGTTTAAGTTAATTTTAAATTACCTTATAAGATGTGTACTATTGAATTGACATTGACCGTAGGTGAACTCATAGACGTGTTGTTGTGAGTTAACAAGAAAATATAAAACAGACGACAAAACACATGAGAATCAATTATATTATTGTACGTAGAATTGCGACATGGCTTGGCTGATTTAATATTATTGTTTATAATAAACTTCGAAGACTTGTAAATAAAGTATGTTGTTAGCAGATGAGGTCGTAATTATTTAAATAAGGACCATAAGGGTTATTTGAACCCCAACCCTTCAGCTTTTTCTTACATGGCGATCCTGCCAGGAATTATTAGTTAAACACGAGATTTGTAGTTGATTTGTATTTGAGAGGAATATGTATTTTTAACAAAACGGGGAGATGTAGTATAATTAGGACACTCTGTATAGAATATGTTTTAAGTTAATTTTAAATAACCTTATTAAATACCTATTGGATTGACATTAACCGCAGGTGATCTCATAGACTGTTGTTGTGAGTTAACAAGAAAATATAAAACAGACGACAAAACATATGAGAATCAATTATATTATTATACTACAGTATCAAAGATATTGTTTATCCTTATTGAACTGATTGTGGTTTCTATGGACCAGCGGTTTAATTTTGCGATACTAGTTTCTGTGAGTAACAAAGAGACCTAATATAAAAACTAATTCGTGAATAATTTCATGCATGTGCAAAGACATAATGGAAGAACTATATAAACCTTTTTTCTTTGATACTAGTTTCTGTGTGTAACGTAGAGACCTAATATAAAAACTATTTCGTGAATAATTTCATGCATGTGCAAAGACATAATGGAAGAACTATGTATATATAAACCTTTTAAACGTTTTAAAAGTATGTTAAATCTACATTATTATGTATAATTCCAAGCTGATCGGATGGATAATGTCCTTACATTACGGACGATGGTTAGCAACTGATTACCGATAGCGCTTTAAGGGATTTTAATAAATTATATCCCTATTAAAAAGGATTTTTAATAAATTTTTTGAAATAAACTCATAATAATTAAATAAAGCAAATCAAGTTTTGTGCTAATATAATTAAGACCTGTGTATTAAACTATGTAAATTATTCTAATTAATATTTTTGTGTAAACCATAAAATAAATACATAAAAATATTACCTTTTCCTTAACTTCCTTCTTCAGCTCTTTAATCTTTTTCTTTTCGCCCTTCTCCTTTATTTTATCTTTCTTATTTTTCTTCTTTATCTTGTCTTTCTTTTCTTTCTTGTGTTCCTTGGTCTTTTTCGGAGTGACATCAGATGTCGGTACTAGTGGTGGAATTGCTGACGTACTAGAACTGGTTTCAGGTACTTGAATCGGTTGTTGTTGTACTGGAAGAGGAGCAGGAGCAGGAAGCTGGGGTATAATTTCGACAGGAGGTGGTCTTACTTCTAAGGGAGGTGGCCGAATTTCTAAGGGAGGTGGTTCCTTAACAGGTGGTTCTCTAACAGGTGGTTCCCTAACAGGTGGTTCTCTAACAGGTGGTTCTTTAACTTCTTTTATTTTGACTTCTCTAACTTTTGGCGGTGGAGAAGGAGTTATGTCCATCTGTGAAGGAAGATTAGGTATAGAAGGCGGGAAATAAGGGTTTTTACCAAAATTAGGTAGGCCACCGAGGTGTGAAAATGGGAACATTGGCGTTGTTAACTGTGGCGGTATCAATCCTGGCCCCCCAAAGCTTGTTAGGAACGGGAATGGCATAGGAGGGAGACCCATATGTGACCTTATATGCGGTTCCGGTGTTTTAGGTCTATTTACGATTATATCCATTAATTCCGATTCAGTAAATACAGGGCGATGTTGAGTTTTCCTGGGTTTCTTAATTCTGGGTTTAGGGTCTTTTCGTCTTCTTTTTTCTTTCGGAATAGGAGGACTAGGGTGATATATGATTTCTGGTGTCCTGGGAGTTGTCGGCGGCGAATTGTCATCGAAATAAGTACTAGGACTATGCCTATTCATCGGAATAGGTTCAATTGTGATGTCGCTCGATAAACTGATTTTATTAACTATGTCCGTGCCTTCATCTATAATCATATTAGGCGTATTGGCCCTTTCTTTCTTAGACTGCTTTTCTTTAACATTCGATATCTTTCTTAATATATTAATTTTCTTTTTATCGGGTTCATTAAATAGTTTTTCCACCTGCTGCATCATCTGAGGTGTCATCGGTGGTACAGGAGAATGGGTTTTCAGTGGAATCGGAGTTATAGTTGTATTAAACTTCTCAGTCTTGGCTTTAGCCGCGGCTAAAGCCTTGTCGGGCGTATCCCTCATCAATTTCTGAGGGGGAACAGGACTTACTTTGATTTCGTTTAGCCTAGGAGGTTGGAAGAACGGTAAAGGTAAAGAATGGGGTGGTAAGTGAGGATTGTTTAAATTTTGCGAGTGAGACGCAGCAGCAGCGGCGGCTGCCGCAGCAGCTGCAGCCTTCTGTTTCATTTTAACTACGTCTTTCATAGAAGCATTCTTCTTTACCATCTTCTCCTCAAATAAAGGTTTAAATAATTCCTGAAAAGTAGTTTTAGATTAATTTCATTAACAAAAACGGTACAGAAATTAAAAAAAGTTGAGAAATAAATGAGAATAACAAAGACTATAATTACAGATAGATGAACAAGGACCTAGCTGAAATGGAAACTCTCAACACAATTACGAATAATAACGGGAAAATGTTATGTAACCTAGGAGCAGCAACAAACACATTTATAATAAGTCCCACTTCAAACACAAAAAAGATTATATTGAATGTAACCAAATAGACCATATTTTGATTTAAAAAAAGTGAAAAAAAAAAACAATTCAAGATGGCCGTTCGTATCCAGGTGCAAATGTGGATTCTGACCACTTTCTAGTAATGGGAAATATGGAAATAAAAGCAAGGTTCTGAAACTATTTTCTTGTGGCATATTAAATTTAGTATTGTGTTTTATTTCTTAATTAAAACTATTGTTTGACGTTTCGATTTCGACTCCGGAAATCGTTATCAGAAAGTACGCCGCACAAACCTTATGGAAATTAGGCCCCTGTGGATTTAGTTCATACTTTGCGAAAATACTCTTTGAAGCATCTTGATAAAAAGTTCTCGTGGGCACATCTCGATGTGCCGACAAGCTCGGAAATTTATAAGATTTACCGGGTATTCCAATTCCCTGTGTTACTGGTTATCTGGTTACATGTAGAAGTTTAGATTAAATAAAAGTACTAGTAGACCGGACAGTATCGTCGCCCCCGCTAGCGCAATTATTCCGATTCGATTTTTTTTGCACAAACTTACTCAAAAAGAGGTCCTTATAACATATCCACAGGGTGCCGGGCGGTGCCGTAGTCGAAAAATTTTTTAAACAATTTTTTTTAAACAAATGCACAACAATAATTTTTTTATTTCCAACAATTTTTTTTAGATAATTTGGATCATTCTGAGCAAAAAAGGTCTCCTGTGATTTTTCTCTAAAATTGATTGTTGTCGAGTTATACGCGATTAAAAATTTGAAAAATGCGAAAATGGCCATATTCAAGTCTTCATAACTCGATTAAAAATGATTATTATGAAATTCAAAAAGTGACAAAATCAAGATTCAAATACCTTCTTCAGCATCCTGAAGAGATTTTTGCCATTATTTTATTACAAAGCTGTTATCTTTAGTTATTAAAAATTAGCGGTATAGTCAAACTGTATCGTTGCCCCCGTTAGCGGAACTATTTCGATTTAGATTTTTTTGCACAAACTTACTCAAAAAGAGGTCTTTATAACATATCCACAGGGTGCCGGGCGGTGCCGTGGTCGAAAAATGTTTTAAACAATTTTTTTTAAACAAATTCACAAAAATAATTTTTTCAATGTTGTTCTGAAGCTATTTCCTTGTGGCATTTTTATAATTACGTATTTTTTATGGGAAATAAGCCACAATTTTACTAAAAAATGAATTTATTAACGTTTCGAAGCCCATCGTATCGGGTTTCGTTGTCAAAATACAAAATACTATTAAAATAAAACAAACATGTTGTTGCTAAGTAAAAAAATTCTTCTAATAATTTATTTAATCTGACTCATTTATATTGGCAATTCAGACGTATATTATACATTTTAAAGTAGAAGACTTTAAAATGATATCGCCAATATTTATGAGTTGCGTTCCTGGGACGACTTTACTAAAAGATAGTTCATTCGATTACATGAAATCAATCCCAACTCAAGAATATCCGTCGCAAAAAAATCATAGCATGTGATCTGTCTTTAAAAAGACAACCAAATGCAACGATGACAGTAAAATTCTCGCGTTAGAGATTCCATAGTAAATCACGAGGGAAAACCAGGAAAAAACCTCGTGATACTATCCCGACATCGTAAGTATTTGGTCTTACATTTAATCTACCTTCAAAAAACTAATACCAAATTCTGACTTTAATATGTTTAAATTATAAATAATATTAATATTACATAGATATACAATAAGTAATACTAAAATATAAAACTTGTACTAACTCGATATGTTATTGACTTACTAATCCTGGTATTTTCTTTCTATTGACTTCCTCTTTCAGTATGGGTAACCATATCCTACTGCATTCTACCGAGGAATTTGCGACACAATTGGTTACATTTAGCATAATTAGAGCCGCTTCTTTGATTTTTCTCTTTTTACTATGATTTATACACGCATGGGATAATGAACATAGAGTTCAGTGGAGAGATTCAAGTATAGTCCTGAAAGAATCAGATACTAAAAAGAGAAAAATCAAAGAAGCGGCTCTAATTATGCTAAATGAAACCAATTGTGTCGCAAATTCCTCGGTAGAATGCAGTAGGATGTGGTTACCCATACTGAAAGAGGAAGTCAATAGAAAGAAAATACCACGATTAGTAAGTCAATAACATATCGAGTTAGTACAAGTTTTATATTTTAGTATTACTTATTGTATATCTATGTAATATTAATATTATTTATAATTTAAACATATTAAAGTCAGAATTTGGTATTAGTTTTTTGAAGGTAGATTAAATGTAAGACCAAATACTTACGATGTCGGGATAGTATCACGAGGTTTTTTCCTGGTTTTCCCTCGTGATTTACTATGGAATCTCTAACGCGAGAATTTTACTGTCATCGTTGCATTTGGTTGTCTTTTTAAAGACAGATCACATGCTATGATTTTTTTGCGACGGATATTCTTGAGTTGGGATTGATTTCATGTAATCGAATGAACTATCTTTTAGTAAAGTCGTCCCAGGAACGCAACTCATAAATATTGGCGATATCATTTTAAAGTCTTCTACTTTAAAATGTATAATATACGTCTGAATTGCCAATATAAATGAGTCAGATTAAATAAATTATTAGAAGAATTTTTTTACTTAGCAACAACATGTTTGTTTTATTTTAATAGTATTTTGTATTTTGACAACGAAACCCGATTTGGGCTTCGAAACGTTAATAAATTCATTTTTTAGTAAAATTGTGGCTTATTTCCCATAAAAAATACGTAATAATTTTTTCATTTCCGACAATTTTTTTTTTTTTAGATAATTTGGGTCATTGTGAGTAAAAAAGGTCTCCGGTCATTCTTCTCTAAACTAGACTGTAGTCGAATTATTACGCGATTAAAAATTTGAAAAATGCGAAAATTGCCATTTTCAAGGCTTCATTCCTTACTGATAATCAAATAGGTATAGTGATAATTACTTTCTTTTCTTTGCTTTAGGAAGAACTTAAAAAAGTTGTGACTGGCTGAATGGCAAAAGCCTATGCCAAAAAAAAAAAAAAAAAAAAAAAAAAGGCTTCATAACTCGATTAAAAATTATTATTATGAAATTCAAAAAGTGACAAAATCAAGATTCAAATATCTTCTTCAACGTCTTGAAGAGATTTTTGGCATTATTTTATTCACTTCAGGACGCTGAAGAAGGTATTTCAATCTTGATTTTGTCACTTTTTGAATTTCATAATAATTATTTTTAATCGAGTTATGAAGCCTTGAAATGGCCATTTTCGCATTTTTCAAATTTTTATTCGCATTTAACTCGACAACAATCAATTTTAGAGAAAAATTACAGGAGACCTTTTTTGCTCAGAATGATCCAATTTGTTGGAAATAAAAAAATTATTTTTGTGAATTTGTTAAAAAAAAATTGTTTAAAAATTTTTTCGTGTGGCAAGGCACCCTGTGGATATGTTATGAGGACCCTTTTTTGAGTAAGTTTGTGCAAACAAATCTGATCGAAATTGTTCCGCTAACGGGGGCGACGATACAGTTAGATTATAGCGCTAATTGTTAATAACTAAAAATAACAGCTTTGTAATAAATTAATGACAAAAATCTCTTCAGAACGCTGAAGAAGGTATTTGAATCTTGATTTTGTCACTTTTTGAATTTCATAATAATCATTTTTGATCGAGTTATGAAGCCTTGAAAATGACTATTTTCGCATTTTTCAAATTTTTAATCGCGTATAACTCGACAACAGTCAATTTTAGAGAAAAATGACAAGAGGCCTTTTTTGTTCAGAATGACCCAAGTTATCTAAAAAAAATTGTTGGAAATAAAAAAATTATTTTTGTGAATTTGTTTAAAAAAAATTGTTTAAAAAATTTTTCGACCACAGCACCGCCCGGCACCCTGTGGATATGTTATAAGGACTTCTTTTTGAGTACGTTTGTGCAAAAAAAATCTAATCGAAATAGTTCCGTTAACGGGGGGCGACGATACAGTTGGACTATAGCGCTAATTGTTAATAACTAAAAATATCAGCTTTGTAATAAATTAATGACAAAAATCTCTTCAGAACACTGAAGAAGGTATTTGAATCTTGATTTTGTCACTTTTTGAATTTCATAATAATTATTTTTGATCGAGTTATGAAGCCTTGAAAATGGCCATTTTCGCATTTTTCAAATTTTTAATCGCGTATAACTCGACAACAGTCAATTTTAGAGAAAAATGACAGGAGACCTTTTTTGCTCAGAATGACCCAAATTATATAAAAAAAATTTTTGGAAATAAAAAAATTATTTTTGTGAATTTGTTTAAAAAATTTTTTTTTTTAATTTTTCGACCACGGCACCGCCCGGCACCCTGTGGATATGTTATAAGGACCTCTTTTTGAGTAAGTTTGTGCAAAAAAATCGAATCGGAATAATTGCGCTAGCGGGGGCGACGATACTGCCCGGTCTATAGTAGTCTAGGATTTTTTCCTGGCTATCCATTGGCTACCTTTACTTTGACCTTGACCTTCAACGGACGTCATGTTCTAGCGTTTTGAGGGTTTTCAGCAATCAATTGATATAAATAGATTACTCATGGGTTTTTGGGATCGGTAAACACGAATATGCCGTCAGAATTGACCTCCGGAGGACGTGGTGGCCAGGGCCACTTCAAGGGACGTCATCTTCTACAGTTTCGATGGTTTTCGGCATTTAATTGATGCAAATAAATTACTGGACGGTTTTTTGAAACCGCTAAACACGAATATGCCACCAGAACCGACTCCCGGAGCACCTGGTTTCCAAAGTCAATGAAAGGGGCTCCTGGAGTCTCGAGGGTCCTCGGTACTACATTGATGCAAACGGATTACTCATAGGTTTTTTTAGTTGTTGAACACGAATACCCCATCAGAACAGACATCGGAGTACCTAGTGCCTAAGGCACGTCATGCTTTGGAGATTCGAGAGCTTTCGGTACTAAATTAATGTAAACTGATTACTCACAGGTTTTTGGGGCTGCTGAACGTGAATACGCCATCAGATCCGACCCGCGGAGTACCTGGTGCCTAAGGCAGGTCTTCTTCTGGAGTTTCGACAGGTTTCGGCATTAAATTGATGCAGATGGGTATTACTAATGGGTTTTTGGGGCTGCTGAACACAAATTTGCAATCAGAACAGACACCGGTGTACCTGGTGCCTAAGGCACGTCATCTGGGGTATCGAGAGTTTTCGGGACTAAATTGATGCAAGCGGATTACTCTTGTTTTTGGGGTTGCTGAACACGAATGTGACTTAGATAGAAGACTCTGGAGTATCTAGTGACCACGATGAATAACACTATCAAAATAGAATATAGTAAATCTATCTTAAAATAAATGAAGGAAAAACATTGTCAGATATATTATATTGAGTTTATATTTATAAATAATTAAAACAATTGAATAGCACAACATAGTTATTTTACTAAAAAATTACAAATAGCAAAAAAAACTTTTCACCAATTTGAACGCTTTCATTGAACAGCAACTCAGAAAACCTCCGACTACTCGGTGTGTACCAATCCGTGTGCATCAATTTAGTACCGAAAACTCTCGAAACTCCAGAAGATGACGTGCCTGAGGCGATAGGTGCTCCGCTGTCTGTTCTGATGGCGTATTCCTGTTCAGCAACTCCAAAAAGCCATGAGTAATAAATCCATATCAATTTAATGGCGAAAACTCCCGAAACTCGAGAAGATGAATAACCTTGGACACCAGGTGCTCCGTGTGTTGGATCTGATGGCGTATTAGCGTTCAGCGACCCCAAAAAGTCATGAGTAATCGGTTTTTATCAATTTAATGAAAACCCTCGAAACCCCAGAAGATGACGTGCCGTACGCACAATGTGATTCGTGGGTCCGATATGATAGTGTATACATGTTCAGCAACCCCAAAAACCTAAAAGTAATCCATTTGATTCCTCCGAAACTCCTGAAGATAACCTGTCTTAGGCACCAGGTGCTCCTGTGTCTGTGCTGATCACGTATTCGTGTTCAGCAACCCCAAAAACCTATAACTAATCCGTTTGCATTAATGTAGTACCGAAGACCCTCGAAACTCCAGGAGCCCCATTCATTGACTTTGGAAACCAGGTGCTCCGGGAGTCGGTTCTGGTGGCATATTCGTGTTTAGCGACCTCAAAAAACCCTCTATTAATTCATTTGCATAAATTAAATGCCGAAAACCATCGAAACTCTAGAAGATGACGTCCCTTGCAGTGACCTTGTCCTCCGGTTCTCCTAGTTCTCCGGAGGTCAATTCTGATGGTATATTCGTGTTTAGCGATCCCAAAAACCCATGAGTAATCTGTTTATATCAATTTAATGGCGAAAACCCTCGAAACTCTAGAAGATGACGTCCGTTGAGGTCAAGGTTAAAGTAAAGGTCGCCATTGGATAACCAGGAAAAAATCCTAGACTACTAGTACTTTTCTGTGGTTCAAACTTCTACATGTTGCCAGATAACCAGTAACTCAGGGAATTGGAATAGGTACCCAGTAAATCTTATAATTTTCCGAGTTTGTGCCTCTATATATCTTGAAAATCCTCCATACGATCGAGTTGTGCCCATGAGAACTTTTCATCACAATGCTTCAAAGAGTATTTTCCGAAAGTATGAACTAAATCCACTGGGACCTAAATTCCATAAGGTTTGTGCGGAGTACTTCAAAAAGAAAATTAGGTCGGAAAATTCTGGGAAAATCCTCATAGCCTGGTATTATCTAAATAATCCCCACTCAAGTTATGAGGATTTCCCCAGAATTTTCAGATCTAATTTTCTGAGAACGATTTTCGGAAAGGAAATCGAAACGTCAAACAATTGTTTTATTTAAGAAATTATGTAATTTTCAACCAACCATTGTGGCTAAACCCATAAACACAATACTAAATGAAAATGAAAATAATTAAAGATACAAAGAAATACACTAAAAGAAAAAATTGGAATGTAGGAAAACTAGACTCGAACAATATACATAAACATAATTAATCTAAAGATTTGGAAGCAAATTAAACAATTTCAAGCCCTAATAATACAGAAGAAACCTGACAAAAAATAAAAGATTACATTTTGTTAGCAGCAGAAAAAACAATGGGATATAAAGAGACAAAAAGGAAAGGGTGGTAAGACCAAGACTGTAAACCAAAAATTACGAGAAAAAAACCTAGTCCAAAAGAATGGATGAAAACAAGTAAAGAAGACTTAGAAGAGTATAGGAGAAGAGAGGCTCAGATACCATGTTGTACAAATTAATAGTTATTTATGATATAAGTGTTAAAAGTACACGTTTAATAGGAAACAGTAGCAATCAACAGGTAGCAAAAACGCGTTCCAAGATTGCGGATGTAATTTTGAATATTTTTTCGAGATATTTGGCACACGTATTCGTAATATAATAAAGAATGGCGGTAGAGAGCCCAATTTGAAAAATATATTAATATGTGGAAATTACTCTGTAATTAAATACAATAATAAAAAACGAGCCTGTACCGCCATTAGGAAGAACAAAAAAATACACTTTCTTCAAATAAACTTTGTTATCCGATGCCTAGATTTTGTGTCATTTTAGAACTACTAAAAGTTTTTATTTCATTAGTAGTTCCAAAATGACGCAAAATCTAGTCATCGGATAAAAAAGTTTATTTGAAGAAAGTGTATTTTTTTGTTCTTCTTAATGGCGGTACAGGCTCGTTTTTTTAAAATTGTATTTAATTACAGAGTAATTTCCACATATTAATATATTTTTCAAATTGGGCTCTATACCGCCATTCTTTACTATATTACGATTACGTGTGCCAAATATCTCGAAAAAATATTCAAAATTACAGCCGCAATCTTGGAACGCGTTTTCGCTACTGTTTCCTCTTAAGGCACGCATGTGAAAGTTTGCAAAATGAGCGAAGCGAGTTCTGCAATTCACATGTGTGCCTTAAAAATGTTCTTTTTAACACGCATATCATACAATATTTTTTCTACAAACGTAATTACAGGACAATATCTACAAAAACTTTTACTTGAACTTGACTGACATTCCATTTTTATAATTTTTTGACATTACATCAAAATTGCCTATACAGTCAATACGAACTGCAGTGTCTTAAAAATTTTAAAGCACTAGTGCCTTAAAGTAGCATTTTTAGCAAAAGTTATTTAAATATATAAAATTATAAAACAGGCAAAAACTAACAGTTAAAATTGATGCCAAAATATGGGAAAAGCGAAGAGTTATTGAAGGTAATAAGTTGTGCAAAGAAGTATCCAAGAGGACTAAGTTTTCAATCTAATAGCAAATAAAATAACATTAAAAATATTAATCTACATCCACACAGTTTTACACAGTTCCACAAACTCTACAGTTTCGAAACAGGTAGAGGTGCTTGCTGCACTCTCTGATTGAACTGGAATAATGATACGGATGTGGCTTCGTGTTGCAACGAAATTGAAAGTGGTTATTCATTTTTGATTTACATATTTACTCTGATTGGAGTACGAAGGGAACCATTCTCGTTGGAACTTTACCGCGATGAGCAAATGGGACGTAAATTATAAATTGTAAAATTCCCTCATCTTCTTTAGTCTCAGCATCCGTTATGGCTTACAAATGTTAGAAGCCTCGGAGGTGTAACCAGAGAAGCTTCCCATTCTTTTCAGTCTGGTGGGATGTAGAGTAATATTTTGAATTTTATTTTATGTGCTATTAGATTGAAAACTTAGTCTTTTGCTAGCAGTTGCCGCTAGGGCATCCCTGCCATTTCGTTCGTTGCAATCCGTGACTGCACGCCGGGGTTTGTCCTGGTTGGGCCAGAGAGAGCAGCATATGTGCCTCCTGATGAGATACTAATAAGTTTCGAAACCGGTAGAGGTGCTTGCTGCACTCTCTGATTGAACTATGAACTAGAAAATAGTGCGGCTGTAGTTTAGTGTTGCAACGAAATTGAAATTGGTTATTCATTTTTGATATCCAAGAGGAGTTTGGACATAAAAAAAAACGTACAATATGCTACATTAACAATACAGTTAATACGACAGATATAAAAATTGGAGAATATGAGTTCCAAAAAGCACAACACTGTAAGTACCTAGGGTGTGTCAGTTAATGGAATTAATGACAGAAGCATAGTAATCAATGAACGAATTCTGACAGGAAACAGAACTTACTGGAAATACAAAAACTTTCTGAAAGATAAGAAGATTACTCAGAATACTAAAATGAAATTTTACATAACAGTAATTAGACAAGTACTAGTCCTGTCGCCAGGAGGGGTACAACGGCCTCCTTAATTCAGATGGATTTACCCAAGTTTTTTTTTATGTATTTTGACCCGTCGAACACGAATTTTTTGGGTAACAGTTGATCCGGATGTCGACTTCTTCTTCATGTGCCATCTCCTCTAAGAAGGTTGGCAACCATCACGGCAATTCACACTTTCGATACCGCTGCTCTAAAGAGATCAGCAGAAGTGCAATTAAACCAAGCTCTCAAATTGTTTATCCAGAAGATGCGTCTTCTTCCGCGACTCCTTCTACCCTGTATTCTTCCTTGTATTATTATTAATGGATGTCGATAAGATTGTTATAAACAAAGAACTTGAGGAATTACATAACAGCGATTTTTCGCAAAACAAAACATTTTTTTTTGTATTTTTTTGGGTGATAATCAACAAAAAATGGTCTTACAAGTTTTTTGGTAGGATGCATAGTTTTCGAGATAAACGCGGTTGAACTTTCAATAAATCGAAAAAGTGCAATTTTTGAAACCGAATAACTTTTGATTAAAAAATAAAATACCAGTTCTGCTTACTGCATTTGAAAGTTCAAGTCAAATTCTATCGGTTTTGATTATTTACATTGCTAAAAATGAATTTTTTTATTGTTAAACAAAGCTATTAGGGGCAAGCATGACCAGACTATATCTAGTCTCATGCAAACTGCTCTAAACGAAATCAAAAACTGGTGTTCGAAGGACGGCTTAAATGTCAATCCTAGCAAAACGACTCTCATACCGTTCACAAGGAGACGTAAATACAATTTACAGGCTTCAGTTATGAATGGCATCACACTAGACTATTCCAGAGAAGTAAAATATCTGGGGGTAACTCTAGATCAAAATCTCACCTGGAATAGTCATATTGAAAAAATCTTATCCAGAGCCTTGGTGGCAAGATGAACCTGCCGCAAGACATTTGGAAAGACTTGGGGCCTAAAACCGAAAATTACTCTCTGGACATATAAAACGATTATTAGGCCGATGGTCACATACGCATCACTCGTATGGTGGCCAAAACACAACAAACAACAGCTAATACCAGCTGCAAAAAGTGCAGCGGCTAGCTTGTCTGGGAATCACAGGGGCAATGTCAACATGCCCCACGGCAGCCTTAGAGGCGATGCTGAACCTTCCTCCCCTGCAGTTCTGCATAAGGAGGGAGCCAGTAACCACCGCCTTAATGCTGCGACAGACACAAATAATGAAACCTGGCGATCTAGTGGGCCATCTTAAAATCTTGGAAGAAATTCCTTTGAATTCTAAGGATAAGCCGACAGACGTCATGCCAGTCAAATTCGACTTTGAAACACCATTTGAAGTGGTCATAAAAAACCACCAAATGAATGAAACTTCTTCTTCTTCTTGTGCCACTCCTATCGGAGATTGGAAATCATCAAGGCTACCCTGACTTTGTTTACAGCTGACCTAAAAGTTCATTAGTGGTGCAGCCAAACCACTCTCTCAAATTCCGCATCCACGACATTCTTCTACGGCCTGGATTCCGTTTTCCTTCTATTTTTCCTTGCATTATATTTTGAAGTAATGCGTATTTATGACCTCTCATCAGGTGACCCAAATACTCGAGTTTTCTTCGTTTTATCGTTAATAAAATTTCTGGGTCTCTTCCTATCCTTCGTATTACTTCAAGATTTGTGATTCTTTCAACCCAACTTATCTTCAGCATTCGACGGTAGCACCACATCTCGAAACTTTCAATATTTTTTATGTTGTTCTGTTTGATGCATCCCTGTCTTACTCCTCTACACCGTATAATAGCGTGTTAAATACGTAGCCACTTAGCATTCTTAATCGTAGAGGGATGCTTATATCTCTGTTGCAGAGGAATTTTCTCATCTTTATTAAGGTGGCCCTGGCAATTTCGATACGTCTTTTTATTTCATTGTTTTGGTCTCCAGTTTCGTTTATTAAAGTTCCCAAGTATTTATAACTTGATACTTTTTCAATTTGAATGCCGTTTATACTAATATGTGCTGGTTGTGTCATGATTTTACTGAAGACCATATACTTGGTTTTTTTGATATTAATGTTTATGCCATAATTGTTGCAAGCAATATTTATGTTTGTAAGTAATCGTTGTAATTCTTCTACTGTTCTTGCAACTAGTACAGTGTCGTATGCGTATCGAATATTATTTACAACCTCTCCATTGATTACGATTCCTTCATTTGCTTGCAAAAGGGCTTCCTGACAGATGCTTTCACTATATACATTAAATAGCAGTGGTGACAAAATGCATCCCTGTCTTACTCCGCTACGTATTTCTATTGCTTTTGATATCTCGTTTTCTATTTTGACGTTAGCTTTCTGATTCCAATATAAGTTGAGAATTATTCGCAGATCTTTATTATCTATGTCTTTTCTTTCAAGAATGTCTCTTAGCCTATCGTGGCGTACTCTGTCAAACGCTTTTTCAAAATCGATAAAACATGCATGTACTTCTTGATTAACGTCTAGGCATCTTTGTGTAAGAACATTCAAACCGAAGAGAGCTTCTCGAGTACCTAGTCCTTTTCTGAACCCCATCTGTGTATTACTAATATCTGACTCCAACTTTTGATAAACTCGGTTGTGGATGATTTTTAGAAATATCTTTAGTAGATGGCTCATTAAAGATATTGTTCGATGTTCTGAACATTCTTTTGCATTGGATTTCTTTGGCAGTGTAACGAATGTAGACAGCAGCCACTCTTGAGGTATAATACCAGTATTGTATACTGTGTTAAATAAGTGCAATATTATACCTATTGATTCATCATTCAAGAGCTTTAGTAATTCAGTAGGAACCTCATCGGGTCCATTTGCCTTTCCAGTTTTGGAATTTCTAAGTGCCATTTCTACTTCACATTTTAGGATTTCAGGTCCCGTTTCACCATTTACCTTGTCAATGTTATTTCTGTTGTCCTCAAACAATTCTCTTATGTATTCACTCCATCTATTAATTTTTTCTGTTAAGTCTACAATAATATTTCCGTCTTTGTCCTTAAGCAAACTTATTTGATGTCTTCTTTGGGTTCCTGTAAGTTCTTTTACTTTTTTATGTATATTGAATGTGTCATACTTTCTTTCATAGTCTTCCATTTCTACACATTGTTCTGTAATCCATGATTCTTTGGCCTTCTTTATTATTTGCTTTATGTTCTTATCAACCTGTATTTTTCTGAATTATTCTTCAATTTGCGTCTTTCATCCATTAGTTCTAGTATGTCTGGTGTCATCCACACCTTATGTTTCTTTGGAGATTTGGTTAGGTGTTTCTTTCCCGTAGTTCTTATTATAGTGTTTATATACTTCAGTTTTTCATCTATGTTGTCTGTTCTGCGGATTTGGTTTTCTGCTACACTGAGGTCGGTGTTGATTTCTTCGCGCACTGTTTGTCGTCGGTGTTCACTTTTAAGCTGACTTAAGTCTAACGTTGGGATGATGGTTTTTCTCATTTTCTTTGGTCTAGCTTCTAACACAGATACTACTGGATTATGATCCGAACCGATATCAGTTCCAGGGTAAGTTTTAGTAGATTTCACGGCATTACGGTATCTTTTTGTCACCATTATGTAATCTATTTGGTTTCTGATTACTTTTTCTTGTGTGTGTTGAGGTGACGTCCACGTATAGAGTCTCCTTGGGGGTAATTTAAAGAATGTATTAGTTATTATTAAATCTTCGCTTTGACAAAACTGAACTAAACAGTTCATGAATGAAACAGTTGAACCGAAACTGGAGGAAGGTTCACTCGTATGGTATACGGATGGATCTAAGATAGATGAAAGGGCAGGAGTGGGAGTTACTGGGCCGAATTTCAGCCTATCCAAATCTCTTGGAAACGCCCCAACTATCTTTCAGGCAGAAATACATGCCATACAGATTAGTGCCCAAGAATGTCTCAACCGAGACACTCGTAGGGCAAAAGTCTTCATTTTATCAGACAGCCAAGCTGCCTTAAAGGCTCTAAAGTCATTTACTTGTGAGTCAAAGTTGGTTTGGGAATGTAAACAATCCCTTAAGAAGCTGGCGGAACGCAACAAATTAACTTTGATGTGGGTGCCAGGTCACAAGGGAATTGCAGGAAATGAGGAAGCTGATAGCCTCGCAAAAGAAGGGGCCAGTACCCCATTCCAAGTTCCAGAACCCTTCTATGGACTACGAAAAAGCCACATCAGAGAGGAACTCCGGACCTGGGAACTCAATCAACTACAACTATACTGGTCCAACACACCAGGACAAAGGCAAGCAAAAAGGCTCATAAAGGTGTCGTCTAGTGCAACAAACAGCCTTCTCGAAATGAGTAAAAAAGATATAAAAATGGTCACTGGCCTTCTCACTGGTCACTACCCTCTGAGATATCATCTCAAAAAAATGGGCAAATCCGATAGTGAGAACTGTCGTTTCTGTGACAATAAAAAAGAAACGGCAGAACACATCCTATGCAATTGCGTAGCGCTGTTCTGCAAACGACTAAAGTTCCTAGAAGAGGTCACCCTCGTACAAGAAGCATGTCGGAAGGCAGAAGAAAGGACCTCTATACTAAATAAATTTATGCCAAATATAGGGGGTCCTGGATCCCAGAAGAGAATAGTGATGGCACAATCCATCTTATCCATAGTTTTATACGGAGCCCCAGTGTGGCACGAGGTCCTTCGAATGAAAAAGTATAAAGACGTGCTTCTTAGGACACAAAGGAAACCTCTGATCAGGGTGTGCAGCGCGTACAGAACCGTATCAACCATTGCCTTACAGGTGGTGGCTGGGTCTGTACCGGTGCACATCCTGGCCAGAGAAAGAGTCCGAATGTACCAGAGGGGCAACGGGGCAATAGGTTCAGGTCCACAAGAAAGGAAAAGAAGTCTAGAGATGTGGCAGAGGGAATGGGCAGCCGAAGTCGAGAAGGCGGCCTGGACGAGATCCCTGATTCCAGATGTGGTGAGGTGGTACGAGTGCCGGCATCGGCGCGTCAGCTACTATTTCACACAATTTTTGACGGGACATGGATCGTTCAGGAAGTTTACTCATCGTATAGGGAAAACCGTGGACGATCTATGCCCTGAGTGTGGAGTAGTGGATGACGCGCAGCATGTCGTCTTCGTGTGCCCTGCATACCAGGCGTGACGTACCGAGCTGCAGCTGGGACTGGGATCCCCTCTAGGCGAGCCTCACGAGCTAATTGATAAAGCTATCGATAGCAAGAGACTTCGACCTGATCATTGCTTTTGTCACGAAGACAATGAAGCACAAAGAGGAGAAAGAGAGGCGACTGCAAGCGGGATGACCGTCTATTTATTTATTTTTTAACGTTTTTATTTTTGTGTCGCAGATGGAAGCCAGTGGGGGGAGGATCCTTTACATCCAACCTGCGCTGTCTGTCTTATTTTAACTAGTTTTACTTATTTATTTGTTTTATCTTGTTTTATCTCCTTATTTACTTCTTCAATCTTATTTATACAATATTTATCATTTTAAATCAATTTTATTACTCAAATGTGTTGCGTGTTGTAAGCGGTATTCAGCAGGGGGAGGACCTTTTACATCTGACCCATGCTGACCGCCTTTGTATTGTTTTGTTTACTTTCTGTTTTGTCTTGTTTTTTAGTCTGTTTTTTGTTTTGTATCAGGTAGTGGGGGAGGATTTTTACACCCAACCTCACTGACTGCTTCCTTTTTAACTGTAGAATGAATGGGTATGAGTGTGAGTGCGAATTGATGAAAGCACGAATGTTTGGAGTTGCTCGTAACTGTCGACTGGTATCCTTTCGCTAGTTCATGTTTGATTGGGGGCACCCCGGTCGCACCACCCGCACATGGGCTGCACGGGACGGTCGTCTTCACCGACCGGTCTTTGTGCGGGGTGTGTGCGGGACGGGGCGGCTGGGTGGCCGCTTAATCTACGGAGTGCACGCAGAGGGTGCCCGGGGGGAGTTATGAGTAAGGTCGACGGGTCAGACATGCTCGCCAAGAGCGGTTCCAGACCTGTCGGCTGGAGGAAGAGGAGGTGAGTTTAGTCGGTAGGCGGTTCAATCCGACACACCTGGGACACCTTCCCAGACGGTCTTTTGAAGATTCTCAGCTCCCAAAAAAAAAAAAAAAAGAAGAGGTCACCCTAACGCCCTCTAACATAGGAAACAAGTCACCTAGGATGCTAATCAATTTCATCAGAAGTATTGGCATCCTAGAGTTTAACTAGATTAAGGTATGCACAAAAGATCTTTATAGGTCGAAGTGCTGAGAGGCTCCATAGCCTTAACGACCTCACATAATTTTTTAATCTAATCTAAACAAAGCTATAAACACATAGTGTTTTCCGTACCCAATGCATGCGTTTTAATGTAGGTAATCTACGTAGAAATTGTCTGTATGCGCGCCTACTCGTTCGATTTCAAATGAGAAATGCATTGAAAACATCATTCAAGAACTATGTGCTTATAGCTTTGTTTAACAATAAAAAAATAAAAAAAGTATTTTATTAGCAATGAAAATAATCAAAACCGATAGAATTTGGCTTGAACTTTCAAATGCGGTAAGCAGAATTGCTATTTTATTTTTCAATCAAAAGTTATTTGGGTCCAAAAATTGCAATTTTTCGATTTTTTGAAGATTCAACCGCGTTTATGTCGAAAACTATGCATCCTACGAAAAAACTTGTAAAAACATTTTTTGCTTAGAATGACCCAAAAAATACAAAAAAATGTTTTGTTTTGCGAAAAGTAGCTGCTGTGTGGTTCCTCAAGTTCTTGGTTTATAACAATCTTATAGACATCCGGATCAACTGTTACCCAAAAAATTCGTGTTCTACGGGTCAAAATACATAAAAAAAACTTGGGCAAGTCCATCTGAATTAAGGAGGCCGTTGTACCCCCACTGGCGACAGGACTATACATACGGTGCGGAAGCAGTGTGTCTGACATAGGAAGATGAAGAAAGATTAAGGATACTAAAGAGAAAAACAATTTGGAGAATAGCAGGCCCACTGACTTAGATAATGATGAATTTGGAAGATTAATGCACCACAAAATAAGAGAACTTTTTAAAGGAGGAAGACATTGTCAGATTTATCAAGACACAAAGACTCGGATGAATGGGGCATTTAGAAAGGAGAGATCCAGAAGCAGTTATCAAGAAAATCACCGACTGGAGACCAGTAACAGGTAGACCACGAGGAAGATCCAAAATTCGATGGCAGAACCAGATGATAGATGACCTTAGGAAGATAGGAGTTAGTGAATGGAAATCGATATGTAAAAACAGAAAAGAATGAAGAAATTTTTGTGGAGAAAGCCAAGTTACAGAACCAATTGTAAACCAAAAAGTTAATGTCTTCTGATACCGCGACAAATGAATCTGAAGAGCACAAAGAGGGCCACAATCATTCCGTCAACAACAATAAATGCATATTTTATACTGCTGGTATTAAATGGAGAAAGTCAAATAAACACAAACCACTAAACAAAAAGATGCATGATAACCTTACCTTATTGATCTTTTTCTCGCGTTTTTCCATTTTCTTTTTCATAGCAGGACTTTCGTTAAACATGGGACCAGGCCCCATCGCTGAAATTGCAGGCGCAGGCGCTGGAGCTGGAGGAGGTGGAGGCGGTGGCTCAACTGGCGGCGGCGGGAGAGGAGCTTTAGCTTCAGGAAGTTTCCCTTCTCTAGCCGGCGACAGAAAACCGGACGTCGTCATCATCACGCTGCTGATTTCTCGCGTAGGGCGACCTCCTTCGTCTTCGCGCTTTGGACGCTTGAACTCCGGAGAAATGACGTCTGCGGGTTTCTTAAACTGAGCATTGTTTGAGCTTGCGCCATCATCCAGGCTCTCTTCTTTGATCAAAGTCTCTTCTTCCGTTTTTGGTTCGCTTTCTTTATTAATATAAAAAATATAACTCGATTAAAAATTTCACATAATCAGAGAGTGATAGATCAGATTAACACTAAGGCCTATTTCATACTTTATGACTTCGGTCGTCACGACAAACGGTCGTAACGACAGTTAGTCGTTAGACGACCACGACTAACTGTCGTGCCGTTGTTCCTCGCCTGTCGTCCAATGTCACTGCAATGGACGACGGTCGTGTCGTACCGTGCTATCAGTGGACCACGGACATAAATTAGTGCTTCCATACTTAACGACAGTTAGTCGTGTAGTACCAGTGAATCCAGTGGCACGTACATAATGGCCGACAATATAGATGGGGAATTTTTAATTGCACTGGTACAAAGTAGACCAGTGTTGTGGGACAAAACTTTGGATGTGTATAAAGACAGAAATGCGACAAGGAATGCATGGCGTGAAGTTTTAGTAGAGGTTAACCCTGACTTTGAAAACTTAGAGGACCAGGAGAAAACTAAGTTTGGTAAGTTGTACTTACTTTATTTTACATTTAAAGTATACTCGTAGATTACAAACCTGAATTTTTTAGCTCATTAATTTCCAACGTTATGTAAACGCAACATTTTTAATTGTAATATTTTTAATGTATCACTACTTGAATAACATTTTTATTGCTACATTTTATTTAAAACAGAACATAAAGTACAAATCTAATAAAATATTTCGAAATAATTATGGCATGTAATGTAATACGCATACAGATAAAGACAAGAAGAAGAAGAAGAAGTATTTTGATAACGATTTCCGAAGTGGAAATCGAAACGTCAAATAAATTTAATCATAAAATAAAATTGTGGCTTATTCCCAACTAAAATAGTAAATTGCATAAGAGACCACAAGAAAATAGCTTCAGAACAATTATTATTTTTTATGTTACTTAATTACAAAAGATTATAATTAGGATTTTTGGTAAAAATGCTTATTTTAAAGATATGTTGCTTATCTTTGTTTATTTTACTTCTTATGATAAACTATAGTGAAATTTCATGTTACTTCCTGTCTTAGAGCCGTTTTACATGACCGAAATTTACTTCGAAATTGACGCTGATAACTACCATGAAAAATTATCTAATAAAAATATTAGATGTAAAACACAAGATTTACTCTGAAATTTCCCATGAAATTTCTCAATATAAAAATTTAGAACCCGTTCTATATTCTAAAAAGTTTTCAGAGTAAACTGCGCGAGTTTGTGCGCAGAACGTTAAATAACGCCTTTGTGTTTACGATAACATACCCTTTCCTTTATAATTACAACTTCGTTGATTACAACATGTCTTGCCTCCTTAGTAGCCATTCTTTTGTCCATGTAGACCGCTTTTTCTTCGTAAATCTTTTATTTACTGCCCAAAACGCCCATCCTACTTGGATATTTATGAGAGCTGCAAGAGCCAGTCTATTTCTATACTGGTTATCCATGTGTTATTACTATAATTATATAATCTTCAAATTACTATTTTTGTACAAGAATTTACTGTTCTAGCTCTCTGTCCAAATATATTTTATATTACTAAAAGTAAAAAAATAAACAAATGAAAGTTGTATTGTAACATAACCTTAAAATGTCATTTCACATTTATTCTTTTCTTATTTTACCTCTTAGTTTTCGTTGATCAGTGGCCTTTTATTTATAACAAAATTATATTTAATGTCAGTCACATTTCAGACTACGCATGCGTTTCACCAAAATTATATTAGGATTTTACTGTAGGTGTAAAACAAGGAACGAGGGAAAAATTGTGTAATTTTACTACATAAATTTCCGTTATTATTCTTCAAATAATTTTCGAAGTAAATCTCGGTCATGTAAAACGGCTCTTAAGCAAAATTCTATGAAGTATACAAAGCTGTAATAAAACTAATAATTCAATAAATCATAAGAATTTTAATCCCTTAGGCTTAGGAGATAATACGGGGCATTCACGCTCTGATTTGTAGTACCACTAGTGGTACGACAAGAGAGAGAGAGTGATACTACTTTGTGGTTCCTCTAGTCGTACTACAACACCATTCACCACCCAACATTTTATCTTTCTAGCCGCCAAAAAAGGTCTTACCTTTCAGCCATCTGTTTACACGGTGGTGTACACTAAAAAATGTATCCAGTAAAGTCTATGCAAAATATAATTCGGAGGATTTGGGTACATAAGTTGAGGTTTCATAATTATTAAGCATGCCATAAGTTTCGTTTCTCTATCATTTGTCTAGGGCTGATATGAACTAATTAATTTTTACGACTTTTTAAGACGTAGGGTAGTTATATTCTATTTTAGTAAACTAAACTGGAGCTGGGATTTGCATTTAAAAATGAATAGTAAATTTGCATAAGATGCCAAAAGAAAATAGTTTTAGATTAATAAGAAACTGGTCTTTATTTACAGAAAGGAAAATGATTGGCCCCAACAAAAAGTAGATAATAAATAATCGTGTATTTTAATAAGGGTAATTTTTGTGACAGTTTATTTTCTATTAAATATTTGCAAAATAGGAATGTTGGCGTAAAGAAACTTGTAGACATCCCATACGTAATATACTGCGAGGCATAAGCTAGGGATAGGTATAGAAAATTTATGCTCATTTTCATAGTTGATTTTTTCGTGAACGGATTAACGGATCCCGCTAATTTTTTTTACTATTTTAGATATTTCTTTAGTATTGTTTCGCTATAACTTTTCCCATGCGTCACGATTCATTTTAAAACAAATTAAGTCAAAACGTAAAGTGAAACGTACGCCGATGTGTGTAGTATAATATATATAGTATACAGTATACAAAATGTATATACACATCGACGTTATGTTTTGACTTAATTTGTTTGAAAAAGAATCGTGACGCAAGGGAAAAGTTATAGCGGACGAACAATATTATCACAGTTGTGCAAAGATTTACTCAAACTTCTTTTTTGTACTTATACTGGGTGGAGGAAAAGAAATGTTTTTCTTATGTTAAGTTTGAAACACCCTATAGAGAAGACGAGGTACAATAATGCATCGGAATCGTATTATAGTCTTATGTTTGGTGAAATTTTTTTTGAATGTGCCTTATATCTTTAGAAACAAAGAAAATAGACGGTTTTGTATTTTAACTTGTGTTTTAACCGAAACTAAAGTTTGAGACACCCTTTAGGGAGGAAGAGGTAAAATGGTGTTTATGGATCGATACTATGTTGTAGTCTCATCTTTTGTGAATCATTTATTTTTAAAATTTTTCTGATATCTTTAATAACAAAGAAACTAGACCGTTTTACTATTTAATATGTGTTTTAACTGACGACTGCGATACGTGAGGAGGTCACGTCTTATCATACCACTAAGACGACATTATTTCCTATATATAGTGCGAAAGAAAAAGAGTGTTCAAAGAAAAAGAATATGTGTAATGTAACTCTCGATATTTAAAGAGCCTCCAGGTAGACACCGAATCCGTATTACTTTCAGGGAAATTCCACCCCAAAACATCATAGAGCCTCTATTAAACAATATCGTCTCTCTTAAGTTGTGCTGTGCATACCACTTACCTGATCGACAATCGTTTACGTTATGTGCCTTTCTGTTTTTAAAGTTTTGTTAACTGTTATTTGTTAGTGTTAATTTAGTTTTGTTTCAGTAAAAATACATGGTAAGGAGTAAAACCACATATTTTCTTTGTTATTTTCTTTATCTTTAGAAAGCTAAATATATCAGGGAGATTCAAAAAACAAAATGTTCACAAAACATAAGACTACAATACGATTCCGACCTATACACAGATTTGTACCTTGTTCTCTCTACCGGGTGTTTCAAACTTAACATAAGAAAAACATTACTTTTCTTCCACCCGGTATAAGTACAAAAAAGAAGTTTAATTAAATTTTTGCACAACTGTGTAAATACTAAAGAAATATCTAAGATAATAAAAACAAAAATTAGCGAAATCCGTTAATCTGTTCACGAAAAAATAAACTATAAAAATGAGCATACATTTTCTATATCCTTAACTGATGACTCTCAGTGTAGTGGAAATTTTTAATCCAACATCCAACATCGGCATTCACGCTCCAACTTTCTTTGTAATACCGCTAGTCGTACCACTAGTGGTATTACTAGTAGTACTACAACCCATTCACGGTCTGATTTTAGATCCAACATATCACTTTCTCTCTCTTGTCGTACCACTAGTAATACTACAAATCAGATCATGAATGAGGCCCTTAAGCGGGAACACCCATCGTTATACCTGCCATGTAATAAACTAATATTTGTCTGCAGAAAACCCAAATTTATTATATTGTTGTAAAATAGTACCGGCACATTTGTCTAAAGGGCACCGCACACATCTTATGGAAAATATAATGTCACTCAAATGAAATAAAATTTACTTGAATAGACGCGTCCTGAAATTTCAATAATTTGATACCATTGCGCCAACTCTGAATTTTGCTTAATTAGTGCGTTAATTGTAATTAAAGTTTATCGAAATCGCATTTTGAATAATCTTTCTAATAGACTATAATAATCTTTGGCTAAAGAACCTGCTTCCAAACCCTCTACACACACGCACATGCACATCCACACACTATTAAATACGTTTTCACTATTACATTAGGACCTTAATAACATTTTTGAAGTTATTAAAATTGGGCAAACGATTTTAATAAAAATAAGAAATATAAGCACAGAAAGAGAAAATTCTCTATATATACAGTCGGAAAAATGAAAGAATACCCATGAACGATCATATCAAGCACATATTTTGGATTTGCTGTGTTTTCCTATAAATAACAAACGAGAGAGATAGATTATTAAATGTTGTCTACTATGCAAAAGCATTATCCAAGACATACCCAGTTACATATTTATAATTGACAGAGTGAGACGCGATACAATTGTTCAACGTAGTTTCATTAATTTAGTAGAAAACTCAAACTCACACTTGACTATTTCTGTACTTCTAATGTCATTCTTAGAAAAACATTCAACATCAGTAGAGATAATGATTGTATAAACTACTATTCGAGTAATCGTACTGGTCAACTATAATCTGACTTATTCAATTTCTGTCACTTTGACAGTGAAACAGGGTTAGGTTCGGTAGAGTTTATAAATTTTAATAATCAGTCGTATTTACTTGAATAAACTCAGTTCTTTTAAAAGCTATGTTGATATTATATTGTATTTTTGGTTTGGTAAGTATTTATTTAATTAAAATACTTAAGTCAATAAAATTTGTAAGTAATCATCTGACAATATGGTTAACTTCTGTCTATGAGTTTGCCAAACGTGTACATATTACTCTGACTTTTCAATCATAGTGTATAAAATTACAGATTAGTATATTTTTACGAATGTACATTTCTTTTAAGATAATGTCCGGAAAATGATCTGGATACCAAAATGACCTGAATTAATTAAGTTGACTTTCATTTAAGTCACTTAATGCAGCTGTCATAAACGACATTTTTTAAATTCCTGTTACTATTTACGTCCGGCAACTTTAACATGGAGAAATTCATAATACTATATTTTTACTCATTATTTTTGTATTACATATTAATCTATATTAAATAATTAATTACGGTAGTAAAAGTAACATTTATTACCAATAAATATATAGGTATTATCAGAAAAAGAATAACATCACAAAAATTTTTTGACACATTTACGTAGCGAAAAATTGTACGGTGGGGTAGTAGTCACATCCGTTTTTTTTACAGTATTAACTTAGTTTAGACGTTGTTTTGACTAGAAATTTTTGATTTGATTCGTATGTATATCATCGATGACGCATGGGTATTCTTTCATTTTTCCTACTGTAGGTCGGAATGCAGAATCCTTGGTGACTATCTATTGCATGAGCTCTTTACAAAATTGTAAAGCATTTAGGCCGATAAATAGCGGACAATGGGAGAATCTACAATATACATTCATCACCTGCCCGCTTATCTAGATAAAATTCCAACAGAATCCTGCATCCTTAGTACTCAAATATGAGTAAAATAAAATAAGGAAAAACAGCTTTAGATTTAATTCGATTCGGGGGCCACCACCATCCGCTGACCTAGGTTTCTTCTTTTTAGAGTCTTCAGAGTCGCCCGTACTGTGTTCCAGAGCGAACTAATTCTGGCTGTCTCACTAGGCAAAATAATAAAATATCATATGCGTACCGACGCGTTAGCGATGTTTGTCTAGAGAAAGAGAGAATTCTCTATAGGTCGGAATGGAGAATCCTTGATGACTGTCTATTGAGATTGTATTTATATTTACCTTCTAGGAGAGGAAACATAGGCGGCATGTGTTCATGAATATGAACTGGTCTTGTAATGACTTCTTGACTTCCTGGTTTTAAGAAATTCAAATTGTCCTCTTTGTCTATTGGAAACTTTGGAACGGGGTTTGCTGGAGGACAAAAATTAACGTACGTCACATATTCATCTAGATCTCCCAGATTTATGCCAAGTTCCTAAAAATAAAGTGATTATTATACAGGATGTGGCATTAGAGGGAAGTTTAATTATTCATTTGTAAAAAACCACACGAAAAAAATGAGACGTCAGATTTCAACCAAATTTGGTATATAGGTTCATTTTTTGATGTATAAGATCGAGGTCTTGAACCAGAAGAATTGGTTTACCAGAAGTTGTGTTTCCCTGGTTTTTACGTAAAAATATGTTGTTTTTTTAAATTCTTTCACCCTGTATGTATTAATTTTTCAAAAAGTTAATACCGCCATTGAAAAAACCGTAACAATATTTTTAAGGAAATATTTTGAACTTTTTAGTTGTTATGTTAATTACCATTTAATAAATGCATAACGTATCTTCACATGTACCTATGTGCGGCAGATTCGTGCAAATATTATAAGAATTATTGTGCATTTAATGGTAGAAGCATTTATTTTGGACCACATATATTACATTAAAGGTTCAAATTTAGATATGAGACCATCTCAGTTTTTGTTCCTTTTACAAAAATGGCGGGCATTCAAAATGCCGACTATACATATGTGACTAATAGCACGATAACTTTCGAAAGAAACATCAGATTTCAACTAAATTTGGTATATAGATTCTTTTTTTGATGAATATGATCGAGGACTTGAACTGGAAGAATCGGTTTACCAAAAGTTGTGTTTTTACTGTTTTTTTTTTATATAAAAATATGTTGTTTCTTTTTCAATTCTTTCACCCTGTATATATAAATTTTTCAAAAAGGTAATACCGCCATTGAAAAGAGTGTAAAAATATTTTTTAGGAAATATTTTGAACTTTTTAGTTATGTTAATTACCATTTAATAAATGCATAACGTATGTTCACATGTACCTATGGGCGGCAGATTCATTTTGAATGCCCGCCATTTTTATAAAAGACAAAATCTGAGATGGCCTCATATCTAAATTTGAATCTTTGTATGTGTAGTCCAAATTATATGCTTCTAACATTAAATGTACAATAATTCTTATATTATTATTTGCACGAATCTGCCGCACATAGGTACCTACATGTGAAGATACGTTATGCATTTATTAAATGGTAATTAATATAACTAAAGAGTTCAAAATATTTCCTAAAAAAATTTTTTACTCTCTTTTCAATGCCGGTAATATCTTTTTGAAAAATTAATACATACAGGGTGAAAGAATTGAAAAAATAAACAACATATTTTTACAAAAAAAATCAAGAAAAACACAACTTCTGGTAAACCGATTCTTCCGGTTCAATAGCTTTATCTTATACATTAAAAAAAGAACCTATATACCAAATTTGGTTGAAATCGGACTTTTTGTTCAAAATTTATCGTGTTATTAGTCACATATATATAATGTCAAAAATAATGTATTTCGAATGTCACTTCTAAATATTTAAATTGTAAAAATTATTGTGAAAATGGATAAAACACCTTCAAAATATCATGAAAATTCTTATAGAAAACGAAGTCCCGCCAGAAGAATCCCGTCGGAAGTTTTTGCAATCCTTTGTTGAATTTTATTAGAAATTTTTGTAGGTCCGATAAACAAAATTTAACGTTAACTGAATTAGTAAGAAGAGGAGCCCAAATTTAAAGAAAGATGAGAGAACAAGAATGAACAAGATTATATTCGATTCCTTTTTGTAAACTTTAAGATAAATTCATGTTGTTTTATAATCTAAATTTAACCCTCACGCACAAGTTGTAGTCCATGTGACTAACAACTTCAGTGAGAAACTGGGTTTATTTATTATGTACTAGGTTGCTACAAATAAACTCTATTATTATTATCCCAGATTTAGCCATACGGCTCACACTCCCTGTAAGGGGAAAATTGACTCATCTCAGATACCTACGGTATCAAAAGGATTGAGCTCTGGTGGGACTCTTTCCGTGTTATCGAGCCCTAGGTGACTTGGTATGCTGGAGTATCTCCCAGAAATTTTCGTACACATCTGGCCGTCGCGAGTAGTACAGCTTTCTGCATGGTCTTATAAAGGTGTTCATTTAGACCCAGCTTTTTTATGTTTTCGAGGAGGTTCTTCGGAATGACTCCAGTAGTAGACATAATAATAGGTATCGTCTGGGTACTTTGCATTCTCCATTGTCTTCGTATTTGAATTTCCAGATCTCTGTACTTGGCGATTTTTTCAGTAAATTTACTACGTAGATTATTGTTGTTAGGTATCGCCACATCAATCAATGTTGTTTGTCTTGTTAATTTATTAACTAGTACGAGATCTGGTCTATTATGTGCCACTGTTTGGTCTGTGAGCACAGTACGGTCCCAGTATAGCTTGTAGTTGCCATCCTCAAGCATACTCTCAGGGACGTATTGATAATATGGGAGATGGTCCGTTTGGAGAAGTCCCAGCTTGATAGCTATCTCTTGATGAAGGATTTTTCCCACTGCGTCATGCCGTTCCTTGTATTCAGTTGCAGCAAATGCCTGGCAGCCCCCTGTAAGACTCAACGAGTCTCCTTGAAACAGACCACGGTTGATTGCGATATTTTCGGTTTCGATATTGTTTTCACCGGGTATTTGGAGGTGAATTTTAGTCTTCCAATCTCTCATTATATGCCTTAAAAAGGTCACTATGTTATCATCGACTTTGTATATTCTTAATATATTTATAAGCCATTCATGCGGTACTGAATCAAAGGCCTTTTTATAGTCAATAAAAGCAGTAAAAAGGTTCCTTTTTTTAGTGAATGCCTGGTTAGAAATGACTGAGTCGTTGATAAGTTGTTCTTTGCAACCCATGGAACCCTTAGCGCATCCTTTCTGTTGAGGCTCTATGATATTGTTTAGAGCACAGTGTTGGTAGATACGCCGGGTTACACAGGATGTGACCAATTTATACAAAGTTGGAAGACAAGTAATTGGGCGGTACTTGGATGGATCTTGGGTGTTATTTTGATCCTTTGGTATTAAATAAGTAGTTCCCTGAGTTAGAAATGATGGTATTTCCTGCGGATTAGAGATAACATGATTAATTAATGTTGATAAACAATCATGAATACACCAAAACTTTTTAAGCCAGAAGTTCTGAACTCCGTCTGGTCCAGGGGATTTCCAGTTATGAAGCTCTTTGATGACATTTGAGACCTCTTCAGTCGTGAATGGTTCGTAGTTAGCAGTAACGTAGTGGTGACAGTTGTGCGTCGTATCTTCTATCCATCCAGCATTGTTGTTAAAAGCAGCTGGTGTGGAAAGTTGATTTCCCCAAAACTCATGAATTTCTTCTTGGCTTGGGTAAGTCTTGTCGGCACTTTCCACGGTGGAATTGAGTTTTCGGTAGAACGCCTTCTCGGAATTTTCAAAAAGTGCATTGTCGCTTTTTCGGTTGTTACTAACTTTGTACCTCCTTAGTCGCCCTGAATAGACGGAGAGTTTTTGTTTTAATGTATCCCGACACTGTTGGGCTGTGTTATTGTCTGGATCATATCTCGAGTGTCTTGCAGTGTTCCGCATTATTTCTTCAGCTCTCCTAATGACTTTTCTACTTGGTACTCCTCGTAAATATTCTGTGACTTGGCCAATATCCCTACGCAGTAATTCAATCTTCCCTTGCAGTCTTTTTTCCCAGGGTGCAATTCTGTTACCAGTTCTTCCGTTATTAGTACCCCGTCGTGTTCTGATCTTAATGCCCATTACATTAGCAATTGCTGTTGCTGCACAGTAGATGAGCATATGCAAATATTCCAATGTGTGAGCTTCTATGACGTAATTGGGTAGGACTTCAGTGTTCACAATTTGTAACAGCGCACCTAGTTTCTTACAAGAGTTAATTCTTGGTAGCGGTGGTCTGCTAAGTGGGTTTGTTCCATTAAACTCTTGTACGGCGCGAGCCATTTCGTTTACTAGGCTATCACGTAACTCGTTGTTTTCCTGCGGTGTATTATCAGGTTGAGTTTCTGGTATGGGAAGCTCAGGAATCTGCTCATCAGGGATTTCATTAGGGACTTGATCTAAAATTAGCCCTTGATTGTTAATCTCCCGTTCGACTTCGCTTTTGATGGTATCGCGTCTAGCCTCCGGAATAAGATTATTTCTGATGATTACCCGGTATTGATCTGATACTCTTTGCTCCGATACTTGAATATCTGGGTACTCTCTGCAAAATTCGGCATACAGCTGTTGTCTGTAGCCGATCGTTTCTTGACCGAGGTTTGTCACCTTGTAGTAGAAGCGCAAAATGTTTTCATTAATGGACGCAGTCCATTTCATGCGCTGCCTCGGTCGTCCCGCTTGAGTGAGCGCCGGCTGAGGTTCCAGCGCAGCACCTTCGGCGGGTGGAGCTCTTGCTGTTGTTTGGCTCACTTGTGGTTGTTGTTGTTGTTGGGCTGTAGCTGTTTGTATGACAGGGGCCCGCCTCCTCAACACCCTGCCACCGACGTCCCGTATGCTGTCACGTCCAGCGCCGGCTCCAGACGTGCCCTGGCGATCCCCAGGCAGCGATCCTAAACATAAATCATAATTCTCCATATTAATGGGTTTGCATTTTAAACCTACTGCCAGGTGTCAGTTTTTGTTCCACGGCAAGTATCCCTGCTACTCTCTGGGTACTGGCGCTACGAATACCCAGAAAGCATCCCCCATTCGCAGGGGGCCGCGCCTGATAGAAGAACTGACCAAAAACTCCCACAGGTTATCCAGATTTAGCCATACGGCTCACACTCCCTCTAAGGGGAAAATTGACTCATCCCAGATACCTACGGTATCAAAAGGATTGAGCTCTGGTGGGACTCTTTCCGTGTTATCGAGTCCTAGGTGACTTGGTATGCAGGTGTATCTCCCAAAAATTTTCGTACACATCTGGCCGTTGCGAGTAGTACAGCTTTCTGCATGGTCTTGTAAAGATGTTCATTTAGACCCAGCCTTTTTATGCTTTCGAGGAGGTTCTTCGGAATGACTCCAGTAGTAGATATAACAATAGGTATCGTCTGGGTACTTTGCATTCTCCATTGCCTTCGTATTTGAATTTCTAGATCTCTGTACTTGGCGATCTTTTCAGTGAATTTACTACGTAGATTATTGTTGTTAGGTATCGCCACATCAATTAGTGTTGTTTGTCTTGTTAATTTATTAACTAGTACGAGATCTGGTCTATTATGTGCCACTGTTTGGTCTGTGAGCACAGTGCGGTCCCAGTATAGCTTGTAGTTGCCATCCTCAAGCATACTCTCAGGGACGTATTGATAATACGGGAGATGGTCCGTTTGGAGAAGTCCCAGCTTGATAGCTATCTCTTGATGAAGGATTTTTCCCACTGCGTCATGCCGTTCCTTGTATTCAGTTGCAGCAAATGCCTGGCAGCCCCCTGTAAGATGTTGGATGGTTTCTTGGGCTTGACATCCATATCGGCATCTGTCGTTTTGAACCTGAGGGTCTTTGATGATATATTTCAGGTAGTTTCTGGTTGGTATAACCTGATCCTGAATGGCCAGTAATGAACCCTCCGTTTCAGGGAACATCTTTCCTGATGTCAACCAGTAGTTCGACGCTATATTGTCGACATAATCTTGGCTGACCTCATTGGGATGTCGCCCGTGCAAAGGTTTACCCATCCAGGCGCGCACTTTTTCGTCCTTAGTAAGGTGGTTTATGCGTAGTTCTGCTTCCCTCAGTTTGATCGGTGTTGTGTCATCTACTGCGCAGATAGCGCGATGTAGAGTAGATGTCTCAGCCTGCATCTGAAAATAAGTTCTTAAATTAGCAATTTGTTTATCTAATTGCTCACCTATATCCATAAGTCCTCTTCCTCCTAAATACCGGGGTAATGTCGTTCGTTCTACTGCACTTTTAGGGTGGTGTTTTTGTGCCTTTGTGAGGTGTGTTCGTACTTTTCGCTGAAGATTTTCTATATCCGTTTTTGTCCACTTAACAATACCAAATAAATAGCTAAGCGCGGAACAAGCGTAGGTGTTTAGTGCCTTAAACAAATTTTTACTGTTAAGCTGTGAACGAAGCAGCTGTTTTACCCTTCTTATAAACTCAGTAGTTATCTCAGTTTTCATTTGCTTATGGTCAATTTTCCGCGCCTGCTTTACTCCAAGATATTTGTACATATCGTTGTCGCCCATGGCCTCGATGTTCTGGCCATTTTGCATATCGAATCCACCGGGCTGTACCTTTCCTCTGACTATATTCAAAACACGGCACTTGTCTAGACCGAACTGCATACTAATATCATTAGAAAATGTTTCTACAGTTTTTAGCATCTCTTCTAGGTGTTCTCGAGTGGAAGCCATTAATTTCAAATCATCCATATACAACAGATGATTGAGCTTCGCTACCACAGTATTATTGCTTTTAATGCTAAAACCTGAGTCAGTGGAGTTTAATAGTTGGGAAAGGGGGTTCAAAGCTAAACAGAACCACAATGGACTCAACGAGTCTCCTTGAAATAGGCCCCGGTTGATTGCGATATTTTCGGTTTCGATATTGTTTTCACCAGGTATTTGGAGGTGAATTTTAGTCTTCCAATCTCTCATTATATGCCTTAAAAAGGTCACTATGTTATCATCTACTTTGTATATTTTCAATATATCTATTAGCCATTCATGCGGTACTGAATCAAAGGCCTTTTTATAGTCAATAAAAGCAGTAAAAAGGTTTCTTTTTTTAATGAATGCCTGGTTAGAAATGACTGAGTCGATGATAAGCTGTTCTTTGCAACCCAGGGAACCCTTAGCGCATCCTTTCTGTTGAGGCTCTATGATATTGTTTAGAGCACAGTGTTGGTAGATACGCCGGGTTACACAGGATGTGACCAATTTATACAAAGTTGGAAGACAAGTAATTGGGCGGTACTTGGATGGATCTTGGGTGTTATTTTGATCCTTGGGTATTAAATAAGTAGTTCCCTGAGTTAGAAATGATGGTAATTCCTGCGGATTAGAAATAACATGATTAATTAATGTTGATAAGCACTCATGAATACTCCAAAACTTTTTAAGCCAGAAGTTCTGAACTCCGTCTGGTCCAGGAGATTTCCAGTTATGAAGCTCTTTGATGACATTTGAGACTTCTTCAGTCGTGAATGGTTCGTAGTTAGCAGTGACGTAGTGGTGACAGTTGTGCGTCGTATCTTCTATCCAGCCAGCATTGTTGTTAAAAGCAGCTGGTGTGGAAAGTTGATTTCCCCAAAACTCATGAATTTCTTCTTGGCTTGGGTAAGACTTGTCGACACTTTCTACGGTGGAATTGAGTTTTCGGTAGAACGCCTTCTCAGAGTTCTCAAAAAGTGCATTGTCACATTTTCGGCTGTTACTAACTTTATACCTTCTTAATCGTCCTGAATAGACGGAGAGTTTTTGTTTTAATGTATCCAGACACTGTTGGGCTGTGTTATTTTCTGGATCGTATCTCGAGTGTCTTGCAGTGCTCCGCATTATTTCTTCAGCTCTTTTAATGACTTTTCTACTTGTAACACCTCTTATATATTCTGTGACTTGACCAATATCCCTACGCAGTAATTCAATTTTTCCGAGAAGTCTTTTTTCCCAGGGTGCAATTCTGTTACCAGTCCTTCCGTTATTAGTACCCCCGTCGTGTTCTGATCTTAACGCCCATTACATTGGCAATTGCTGTAGCTGCACAGTAGATTAGCATATGCAGATACTCCAATGTGTGGGCTTCTACGACATAATTGGGTAGGACTTCAGTATTCACAATTTGTAACAGGGCACCTAGTTTCTTACAAGAGTTTATTCGTGGTAGCGGTGGTCTGCTAAGTGGATTTGTTCCATTAAACTCTTGTACGGCACGAGCCATTTCGTTCTCTAGACTATCGCGCAACTCGTTGTTTTCCTGCTGTGTATTGTCAGGTTGAGTTTCTGGTATGGGAATCTCAGGAATCTGCTCATCAAGGATTTCATTAGGGACTTGATCTAAAACTAGCTCTTGGTTATTAATCTCCCGTTCGACTTCGCTTTTGATCGTATTGCGTCTAGTCTCTGGGATAAGGTTGTTTCTTACGATTACCCGGTATTGATCTGATACTCTTTGCTCCGATACTTGAATATCTGGGTACTCCCTGCAAAATTCGGCATACAGCTGTTGTCTGTAGCCGATCGTTTCTTGACCGAGGTTTGTCACCTTATAATAGAAGCGCAAAATGCTTTCGTTAATGGACACAGTCCATTTCATGCGCTGCCTCGGTCGTCCCGCTTGAGTGAGCGCCGGCTGATGTTCCGGCGCAGCACCTTCAGCGAGTGGAGCTCTTGCTGTTGTTTGGCTCGCTTGTGGTTGTTGTTCTTGTTGTTGGGCTGTAGCTGTTTGTGTGACAGGGGCCCGCCTCCTCAACACCCTGCCACCGACGTCCCGCATGCTGTCACGTCCAGCGTCGGCTCCAGACGTGCCCTGGCGATCCCCAGGCAGCGGCCCTAAACATAAACTATTAGTCTCCATTCTCATGGGTGTGCATTTTATACCTACTGCCAGGTGTCAGTTTTTGTTCCACGGCAAGTATTCCTGCTACTCTCTGGGTATTGGCGCCACGAATACCCAGAAAGCATCCCCCATTCGCAGGGGGCCGCGCCTGATAGAAGAACTGACATAAAACTCCCACAGGCCATAGGTTATTATTATTATTATTATTATTATTATATGTATAGTCGCCATTTTGAATGGTCGCCTTTTTTGTAAAAGGCAAAATCTGAGATGGCCTCATATCTAAATTTGATCCGTTGTATGTGTAGTATATGTGGTCCAAATTACATGCTTCTACCATTAAATGCACAATAATTCTTATATTTGCACGAATCTACCGCACATAGGTACATATGAAGATAAGTTATGCATTTATTTCATGGTAATTAACGTAACTAAAAAGTTCAAAATATTTCCCAAAAAATATTTTTACGCCTTTTCAATGCCGGTATTACCTTTTTGAAAAATCAATATATACAGGATGGAAGAATTGAAAAAAAAGCGACATATTTTTACATAAAAAATCAGGAAAAACAACTTCTGGTAAACCGATTCTTCCGGTTCAGGAGCTCGATCTTATACATCAAAAAAAGAACCCATACACCAAATTTTGTTGAAGTCGGACTTTTCGTTTAAAAGTTATCGTGCTATTAGTCACATATGTATCGTCGCCATTTTGAATGACGGCCATTGTTGTAAAAGGTAAAATCTGAGATGGCCTCATATCTAATTTTGAACCTTTATATGTGTAGTATATGTGGTCAAAATTATATGCTTGTATCATTAAATGCACAATTCTTATAATATTTCCACGAAACTGCCGCACTATATTGACAAAAAAGACGAAATTTGTGGTGTTTAAAGGTAGATAGATACTCCATATGACTGGATGAACCAAGAAATTATAGACCTGATGGAAGTTCGACGAAAATCCAAAAATAGAAATAATATTAAATACCGTGGAATCAAAGAACTCATAAGAAGAAAAATTAAACAAGCCAAACAATCCTGGCTCGAGAATTCATGTAAAGAAATAGAAGACCTCCAAAAAATACATGACAGTTTCAACCTCCACAAGAAGCTTAAATACACCTCCGGATATAGAAAACAGAAAAATGCTCACGTACTTAAAAACGCAGACGGAAAAATTTGTGATCACGAACAACAGTGCAAAGAATGGGAAAGATACATCACTGACCTTTTTGACAATGTTTCTCGAGAAAATGCTCCACATACTACCTGTGGCAACCAGTTAGACAGAGGTCTCAGTATACTGAACTCTGAAGTCAGAAAAGCAATACAGCAAGCCAAAAACAATAAAGCACCCGGACCAGATCAAATCCCTGCTGAGCTACTTAAACTTTTGGATGAGGAAAACATTACCTACTTAACCACTTTCTTTAACAAAATTTACAACGAAGGAAAAATACCAGATGATTGGTTAGAGTCATTGTTTATAACATTACCAAAGAAAAGCAGGCCCACCAAATGCAGCGATTTGAGACTAATCAATTTGATGAGTAACGCACTTATATTTTTACGAATTATACAAAACCGAGTATTCCTTCTGTGTGAAAGTAGAACAGCTAATAAACAATTTGGATTTAGAGATGGTTTAGGAACTTTTGTTTGTTTCATCGACTTCGAGAAGGCATTCGACCGAGTCCAACACGAAATACTTTTCAATTGCCTACAGGGAGCAGGTCTTGACCACTACGATATAAGACTGCTAAAATACTTATATTACAATCGAGTAGCACCTATTCAAGTTGGAGATAGTCGTACTGAAAAACTACCCATTAAACGTGTAGTGCGACAGGGTTGTGTTTTGTCGCCCAGCCTCTTTAATCTGTACTCTGAAGAAATCTTTAGGAAGGCTTTGGACGACATACAAGAGGGGGAAAGACTGGGCGGAGAAGTAATCAACATTATCAGATATGCTGACGACACAGTCATTCTTGCAGAAAATTTAGAAGATCTCCAGACATTAGTAAATCTAGTTAGTGAAGCAAGTTATCAGGCCTAAAAATCAATATTTCAGAGACAAAGTGGATGCCAGTTGGAAAGATAAATGTAGATCAAGGCGTGCTTTCTCTTGATGGAGAGGAGATAGAACGGGTAAACCATTTTAAATATCTTGGCAGTTGGTTAAATGTAAATTACGATTGTGATGAAGAGATAATAACCAGGATTGCAATATCACGTAATGCTTTTATGACCTGGAAACCAGTTTTATGTAACCGAAGCCTGTCGATGAAGATTCGCAAGAAGGTACTAAAATGTTACGTGTGGTATATATTATTGTATAGTTGTGAGACATGGACGTTAAAAACCACAATGCTAAATAAATTAGAAGCATTCGAATTGTGGTTCTATCGACGAATCCTAAAGATATCGTGGGTTTCGCACACTTCCAATGAAAATGTTCTCCAAATGATGAATTCAGAACGTCTGCTCATAAACATCATAAATAGGACAAAAACAGAATACTTCGGCCATATAATTAGAGGGCCTAAATACCATCTACTTCGCCTTATATTACAAGAAAAAGTGGAGGGAAAGAGATGGGTTGGTCGAAAGAAACTTTCATGGTTGCGTAATTATTAGACAATGGTGTGGTTCCACGGTAGAAGAATTATTTCGCGCAGCAGCTGATAGAGGTTTCAGGAAATTGTAAACATGATGACGGCCAACGTCTGAATACGGACACGACACCTAAAGAAGAAGACTCCATATGAACAAAAATAATAATCAATGAACACCTACTAGAACAAGTGATTATTTCAATTACCTAGTCTACCTAAATCATAAAACAACGAAAAAAAGTATTCAGCCAAATTATTATCTACAATTAGGACTGATCGAGAGCTTCGTTTCACAGAAGTTAGGCACAGAAGTAAAACAATTAAAAAAATCTTAGAAATGGCACAAAAAAACAAAACAAATATTAGCTAAAGCCTGGAAGTTTGACATATTATATACCTACTAAATCTTTGTAGATTTTCGACAAGCCTATGATAACATGAACAGAGATAAAATATACTTAATTATGCAACAATCTGGTATAGCAAGGAAATTGGTAAAATTAGTTCAAGCCACCATGATTCACACAGAAGCGCACGTAAGAGTTTAAAATCAAAAGACAGATCCTTTCCAGATAACTAAGGGGCTAAAAGAAGCTGTTTATGTGTGGAATATGTTATAAGAAAAATGTTCGTAAGCCCAAAAAAATTATTATTTACTAAATCTAAGCACTTGGTGAACATAGACGATGTGAACTTAATGAGACCAACCGCAAGTGACATCACAGAACTTTATGTGGAGCTTAAAGGGAGTGCGAAACAAATAGGGCTAGGCCTCAATATAGATAAAAATAAAGCCCTAAAAACAAGCAAGGAAACAATCAAACTTGCAGAATTTGACAATAGAAATTCAATACACAGATACCTGGGCGTACAGATAACTGAGGACAGAAGTGGGGAGAAAATAAGGAAAATGATAATGCTCACTAAAAGAAGTGTACTTTTCTCTGTACTTCCATAGGCAAGTAAAGTTCAAAATATATTGTAACGGGATTTAGCCCAGTATTCAGAAACTTCTAAAATGCTTTTAATAAAAATAGATGAATAATGATTGTTTAATATTATATTTTTTAGGTTACATAATATTAAATACACCGATTTATTACAACGTAAGTGGAACACACGCATTCAGTGACTGTGACCCAAAGAATCCCGCTGACTAAGCATAAAACATATTACGATATTGTATTTATGAACTAAATTGAAAGTGAAAATATATAAACAGACACGCATCTATAAAAAAGGGATATACCAAATAACAAGAGATTATTAATTCTAATTGAGTCACTCAGATATCGTCATCAGCTGAATACACTTTATTGTATTTAACCAACCAATAATGTAGAGACGGGTAATTAAGTGTATCTTTGCTAATCAACCCTAAACTGAGGTTAAAATGCCCAACAATCACCATAATATAAAACTGTCATATGATCAATAGTAACATATGGCATAAATTCCTTAATTACTGCAACAGTTGTGAAGTGTAAAACTTGACAAGTGAACAAAAAATGAATCAATCTTTAAAAAAATTCCAATTTTTTATAAAATCATTCCCATTCCTTACCTGAAAGGCGAGCCCCAAGTGATCCAAATTAGCTTCAGTGTTACCAAACTCGTTTGTATATTCATTAGTAACTTTCGTAATTTGCTTAAGGTATTGGACCAAAAGATCAGTAAGAACTTCCAGAGGTGTAGAGTTTATGCTGTGCCAACCTATGGTTTGTAAAAGTTTGACCACTGCAATCTTGCAGTGGTCTCTACCATATTGGGCGCTCATGATTAGTGTGTATTTGGAACAGTAAATCTGTAAAAGTCCACTTGGATATCCACAGATTTCTTCTTGTGAAATTTATAAGTTGAAGGTAGGTCGTAAGATAATTCTGCTAAAACTTCTGCTTTGACTCCTAAAGACTCGGCGTGTTTTAAAATAAATGACCTAAAAAACAAACAGAATTATGGCTGTGTTCACCAACGACGAATAGTAGTTTATTCGACCAATCTACGTTTCACCAACATCAAATAAGACTACATACATACTTTATTTATCAAATAAATATTTATTCTTGGGATAAATTGACAAGCTAACCTCGCTTTAAATATCTATAATAAAAAAATTCGTCAGTTTAACTTTAAATTATTACAATCGTACTGAAGCACAATAAAACTACACTGAGCGTCACGAAAAAGAGGCCACCTAGAATTTTGTAAGAATTTTTCAATAACTTTAAGTTTATACAATTTATTCTATTGTAACTAAATTCCCACAATGCAGAAACACTTTTAGCGTCTTTTAGGTACCGACAAACGGTGCCGACAGGTTAATTAAGGGTAAAAAGTTTACAAAATTGATATCAGTTTTACGACTTCGGATAATGCACGTGCTGTTTGTACCTTATTTTTCTTGAAATATGGCTATTCTCTTTTTCAAAAACCTTTCACTAGAGTACAGTTGTTCTAAGAGTAAACTTGTGCAATTTTTAAATTTAAAACTATGGCTGAGGAAATTTGTTAGAGCTGTTTAAATTGTTACTTTGATTGGTAATGGAATAAGCCAAAGAGAAGTGGCCAGACAACTTGGAGTTAGTCGTTGTATGGTCCAAAAAAATTACCAACGATTCGTAGAGACTGGATCTCACGAACGACGACCAGGATCAGGCCCGAGAAGAATCACGACGGCCAGAGAAGACCGTTCTTTACAACGCACTTCTTTGCAAAATCGGTTTACGGCTAGAGCAATCCAAAACCGTTTTCAAAATGCTCACGGGTGGACATTAAGCACTTCTACCGTGAGAAGAAGGTTGAGGGAATTTGCTCTAAGGGCTCGCTGTCCAGCAACAGGACCTTTGTTAACAGCAGCACATCGACAACGCCGACTACAGTTTGCTAGAGACCACGAGCATTGGACGATAGAAGATTGGAAAAATGTTTTTAGTGATGAGTCCAGGATGGTTCTTTATGGCGCAGATGGTCGTATCAAAACATACAGAAGACGTGGGGAATGATATGCTGCTTGTGTTCGACGAGTACGTGTTGCTTTTGGAGGAGGTTCGGTAATGTTTTGGGCAGGCATTTCATTCGAAGGCCGTACTGATCTCGTATTTATTGATAGAGGAGCGTTGAATGCTCACCGATACATTACCGAAATTATAGACGAGCATGTAATGTAATTTTTATGCAAGACAACGCGCGGCCACACGTAGCCAGGATGGTATCGCAAAACCTGGAAACTGTCGGTGTGCCAAAAATGAACTGAAAGTCCAGATTTGAACCAGATTGAACATGTTTGGGACCAACTCAAACGAAGGGTAAGAAACAGAATACCTGCTCCAATAAATCGTGAGCAGCTTCGGTTGGCGCTCATGGAAGAATGGGAAACTTTTCCTCAAAACGACATCCACAATTTGATTAATTCAATGCCAAATCGAATGAGGAGTGTATTTCACAATAGAGGTGGTAATACAGTACACAGTATTAATAATCACGACTTAATTGTAATTTTACTAAAGAAAACAGAAAAAATGTACAATGTTTTTTTTTATTTTTCAATAAAATCATTATTTTGGAAAAAGTTATTTTTAAACTGTTATTCTTCAACATTACACAAACATTTAATGACAATAACTTTCTGGTATAATTCGTAAAAATTAAAAAATTTCAAAAATTTTAGGTGGCCTCCTTTTAATGACGCGCAGTGTATAAGCGACTAATAAATTTTATTCAATGAATAACTCCTCCTCCTCTTTCTTTTCTCCTTCGTAAGGATGTAGTGGCGTCATGTAATTTGTTTGACTATTTCTCTCCAATTATATCTCTCCTGTGCGTCGTGTTTTGCTTTGGAGAATGAGTAACCAGTCATGTCCTTTATTTGGTCCGACCATCTTACTGGAGATCTTCCTCTGAATCTTTTGCCTTCAACTATCATTTGTTCCATGCCTTCTCTTCTAGATATATGTCCAAAATATCTCAGTATATTTTGGTTGACAGTTGTGGTGAGTCTAGTTTTTATGTTAGGTTCTGCTAATATTTAGTTATTATGTACTTATTTGTGCGATGTGCGGTCCATGGTATGCGCAACATTCTACGGTAGACCCACATTTCAAATGCCATTATACGCTTCGAATCTGCTTTTTTGATGGTCCAAGCCGCTGAAGCATATGTGGCGATAGGAAATATTAATGCTCGAATAAAGCGTAATTTTGTGTTTTTTTGTAATGTCAGTGTTCTTCCATATTTTTGAGAATTTGGCTGTTGCCGATCTGGCCATTGTGATGTGTCTACGGATCTCGTCTTTACATCCTCCACTGTTAGTAATAACGGAGCCTCAGTAATTAAATTGTTTGACAACTTCGTAACTTGCCAAGTTTTGTTTGATTGTTTCTGATTCTCTCGATGATCATTACTTTGGTTTTTTGTATATTTATTATCAAACCATATTCCCTACTCACTGTGTTTAGCCTATTCATAATTTCTTCCAGTTCTTCTGGAGAAGACGCCAATATAACAATGTCGTCAGCATGCCACATTGCCATTTCGCAAAAACTGGATGCATAATGTCTTCACTATATAATATATTGAATAGAATGGGGGATATTATACATCCCTGTCAAACTCTAGATTTTAATTTGAAGTTTTTCCTATAACTATTCAACGATTTATTTGTTGTTGGTGAAACCGACCCTTAATAATATATCAATTAAAGTACAAATACGTTTACCTAGTAGAAGTTTTATGCAACGAGTAAACTGTGTTTCTGGACAAATTTATAGCTGCTTCTAAAAATTTCATATCAATCCCTGCATTATGTTTTGTTCCAAAAGGTGGATTCATTAACACAGTATCAAATGATTTGTAGAATCTAAATAAAAAAAAAATGTGTAAATCAAAAAATCAAATAATTTTTTTAAATGAAAACTATAGAACTAAATACTGGAGAACATAATGATTACTATGTATGTATCATCATCATCAATGGTGCTATAGCCCTATGAAAGAGCCTCGACCTTCCCTAGTCTATTACGCCAGTCAGTCTTATCCATTGCCAACCGTTGCCAGGTTGCTGCGCCTATTTTTCTCCCAACCTCACCTACACCATCCTTCCATCTAAGTTTTGGCCTACCCCTATTTCTACTTCCCACAGGTTGTGACATAAGGATTCTTCTAGGAGGGTTGTTATGCTGTGATCTTGCTAGATGTCCTGCCCATCTTAGTCTTCCTATTCTTATAAGAGATACTACATCTTTACCACCAAATATATGTTTATATCTGTGGTATACCTCGTAGTTGTACCTCCTCCTCCAAATACCATTTTCACAGATGCCACCGAATATTCCTCTCAGGATCCTTCATTCAAATATAAGCAGAAGGTTTTCATCTGCCTTGGAGATGGTCCATGTCTCCGATCCATATGTATTGGATAAGGGTTTTGTATATGGTTATTTTTGTTTTTTGGCTTAAGTTTCTGCTTCCCATATGTCTACTCAGACCAAAATAGCATTTGTTCGCTAGGATTATCCTTCGCTTGATTTCTTCCGTCATGACGTTCTCCTTGGTGATCAGGGAGCCTAAGTATGTGAATTTGTCCACCACTTCAAAGGTAGAGTTATCAACAGTGAATTGGTGACCGATGTTTCTGGCTCTATTGTTGGGTGTTGATGCCATCATCTTAGTTTTCTCCTCGTTTTCTTTCAGGCCCATATTTTTTCAGGCATTTGAGAGAAGGTGGTATACATTTCTTCTAGTTTGCGTGTTGTGCGGGCAACTAGGTCCAAGTCATATGCCAAAATTTGGGATGACTTATTAAAAATATTTCCTCTGTTGTCTATTCGGGCATCTCTGAGCGTCTTTTCCAGAGCTATGTTGAAGAGGAGACACGCCAGCGCATCTCCCTGTCGCAGCCCAACATTCGTTTCAAATGCCTGTGATTGTTCGCCCTGTATTTCGACTTTGCAAACGACTTGACGAATTGTAGCTTTAACCAATCTTATCAGTTTATTAGGGATGTGTAATTCATCCATGGCTTCATACAATTTATTTCTTAGGGCACTATCATAGGCCGATTTAAAATCTACGAAGAGATGGTATGTGTCGATATTGAATTCATTGGTTTTTTTCCAGTATTTGCCATCAAGTCAAGTCATTTATTCATGTTAATATACAAAAGTACTTACATACGTCGAAAAATAGTGTACAACTTTGGTTCACAGATATAAAATACAAATATAAAAACGCAAGATATAAAATACAAGTATAAAAACACAAGGCATAATATGAAATAATACATACATCAATTAAGACAAACATTTTCTGGGTTCCTAAGAATAAACAAAGTACAATTCAACAATTCACAACCCAGTTCCAAACATTAAAGTTAAAATTTAAAAATTCATCACTGCTGTAAAATGCTTGATTTATGAGAAAATTCTTTAGTTGTTTTCTAAATTGTAAAGTTGGCAATTCAGTAATTTCAGTAGGCAACTTGTTGTAGAATGTTAAACCATAAGAGTTTGGTCCGTCTCTACTTCTTTGGAGCCTGGTGTAGGGCAGTATTAAGGCATGCTTATTTCTGGTTTCATATCGGTGTACATCCTCATGTCTTTGATGACAATCTATATTTTGTTCCATATGAGCAAGACTCTCCAGAATAAATAGCGAAGGCAGAGTTAGTATGTGCAGTGCAACAAATGCTTACCGACATTCTTTCTGATAGGATAGGCCAGCAATTATCCTTACTATTCTTCTCTGAATACGAAAGACATCTTTGGCTCCAGCACTATGACCCCATGCCAAAGCACAAAGATCTGGTCTGTTGTTGATCGACCAGGCCTAAAACCACTTTGATATTCTCCAAGAAGCTCATCTGAATGTGCACTTAGGCGACCGTATAAGATACTCGAAAATATTTTGTAAGCTGTATTAAGGAGGGTTATTCCCCTATAGTTTGTACATTCCAATTGATCACCCTTTTTGTGTAGCGGGCAAATGATTCCAACACACCACTCTTCTGGGATTTGTTCCTCATTCCAGGCTCTCAGTATTATTTTATATATTTGATTATTCAGAGTAGCACCTCCATATTTAATAAGTTCCGCGATATACCATCATCTCCTGGAGATTTATTATTTTTTAGGTGTTTTATTGCATACCGTACTTCTTGAATAATTGATGGAGGCTCTAATGGTGTGATGTTGGTTGCTCCTGGGGGTGGTTGATTTGGATCTTCTACTTCGATGGTAAGTAGTTCTTTATAGTGTTCCACCCACCTTTTCACTATGTATGTATATGCAAATGAAAAGTTGATTAAAATAACAGCGTTCACAGACGTAGTGTGGAAACTGTATAGGGCTTTTCATCAATTTTCATTTGTTTCGAGCTTCTATCAAATGTTGTATAATCCGTGTATAATATTAATATACACGGATTATACAACATATGACAAAAGCTCGAAACAAATGACTGTTGTTGAAAAGCCCTATTGGTAAATCTTTATTTGACAAGTAAACACGTAGACAAGTAAACAGAAATAAATAAGTTTCTTTGTAATCTTTCATATATTGAGGATACTCCATGATCTTCTTCTTCTTTATTCCAGGGTTTAGTCCTATTTAGCCATAAAACTTTGCTCCATTGCTTCATAGGATTAGTATTTTTTGATCCATTGTTTCTTTTATCTTGCTTCAATTTTATTTTGTATCTTTTATTATCTCATTGATGAAGCATACATTTAGTTTTTGTCTTACATCGTCCTTTCTTTGTCTATGAAGGTTTGTAATGTCCTTCACTCTGATGGTTGATTTCCACTAAACGGACACAACAAAAACAAAAGACAAGCTTATGTTGAATAAAACAAAACACAAACTTTTTGAAGACTGGCGTATTTTGAAACTATGCTGGATACTCAATAATGAGCTCAGACATTAATCAACTGTAGACACTCTACTTTTGATGTCTCAAAATCTACTATCAAATCCACACAGACGGTGTTTTTCTTTATTGTCATGTTCAGAATAATTAAATATGCTGCGATTTTGTTATTTTGTTTATATGGATGTGCCCATTAGAGCTAGATAAAATAAACACTTTCTATAAATGTCTTAAGCTTGTCGCTCATTTAAACGGTGCACCGCGAAGCGAAACACAGAGAAAAAGGTTGATACAAGTTTTCTTCATATACAATGTTGCTTACAATAATTAATGAGATGTTAAAATACCCGCAAGTGCTTATCTTCAAAACAGCTACCCGAATTTCTTAAACCTGTACACCAAACATTGATACCCTTAGTTTTTACTCATTCTGACTGTTTCTACTATACTGATAAAATGAATTATATTCTGAAGTTAATTACCTTGACGGAACCCCTTTTAGAACATCACACTGTACAATGTCAATATTACTTAATTCGTGATCTTCGATATTCTCTTGACATATATGAATGGCATCCTCATCAATTTCAAAGCCTATAACTAATGAAGCATTTAGCACTGCTGCACCAATGGTTAAAGCTCCACAACCACTTCCTAAGTCTGCCACTAATTTTCCATCAATATCTCCGTATTGTGACTAAAATAAGGTGCCTACATAAACAATTTATCTATGTATGTGTCAGGAAGAGTTAAAAGATTGAATTAATATGAGCATTAACAACTATACGTTGGAAAAAGCAGTTATTTTACGAAGAAAATGTCAATTTACCGAAAACCTTTTATTTAAATTATAAATATGAAATTAACATTTTTATTATCTATGAAATAATTTTTATGGTATAATTATATATTTTATGTTGATTACGGGTTAACACTAGAAAGTCGGAGGGGCCAATTTGGCTCCTGTTGCGATTTGAAGTTATTGTAGTTTTTCTATTTGAGGCAATAACAATTTCATATTTTATGACTTTTAATATTTTGATACAAAGACTTATTTAGCACAAAAAAATATTGTTTACTAAATTTATTAAATGGTTTTTCTAACAAATCTACCATAGAAGTCTAAGCGTACGTTCAGAGTGGACGAGCAAAGAGCAAAGAGCAAAGAGCAACGAGCAAAGAGCAAAAAGTGCACGTTCAGAGTAGACGAGCAAAGAGCAAAGAAGTGCTAATAGCGGGTAGTTACGCTAGACGAGAGTTTAGTTCTTTTCCACTAGGCAGTATGGATAGGAGCGGTAGGATATTTGCTCTTTACTCTCACAGTAGTCCATGTAGTGAGACCGCTCCCGTCTGAAAAAATTTCCGATTCGGTCTCTTTGTGGATTCCTATTTAAAAATATTTTAAAATTTCCTTTAAACAAATCTGAAGGGTGCCGGGCGGAATTTTTGGGCAGAAATTGTTTAAACAATTTTTTTTAAACAAATACAAAAGATCACGTTTTTTGATCTGGAACATATATTTTTAATTGGAAAGAAATCCTTTGTAAAAGGTATAAAAATTTTTTTATTAAAAATCCCTTAAAAGGGCTACATCACAACAAAACGTTTTCGATTTTTATAAAAAATCATCATCAGTGTTCGATAAACTGGATGCTAGCTGAGCCACAAAAGAAAAATATCTGGGTAAAAAACTGGGTTTCTTTTGTGGCTCAGCTAGCATCCAGTTTATCGAACACTGATGATGATTTTTTATAAAAATCGAAAACGTTTTGTTGTGATGTAGCCCTTTTAAGGGATTTTTAATAAAAAAATTTTTATACCTTTTACAAAGGATTTCTTTCCAATTTTGTGATTGATGGTATACATCCAACTACAGGAAAACTTTTTCTTTTCCTTGTGGATTTTATATATTTTTAAGTTTTGTGGGTCATTCTAAACAACAAAGGTATCTTGTAAATGTTCTCGAAAATTGATAGTTTTCGAGTTATAGGCAATTTAAAATCTAAAAAATGCGAAAATACGCATTTTCGAGGCCTAAAAACTCATATTTAAATTAGTATTTTTGAGGTTGCCAGATACTTAAATTGAAGTTTAAACATTGAGCCTCAAGACTCTGAAGAGTGATCGCGTCTAACCTTAATTTATACCGTTGTTTTTTAATTGTTAAATATGCGTGTTTATCCGATTTTTTGTCGGTGTGGCGCGCTCTATTTCAAAAATCTCCTATTTTCCTCCGAAAATTATTTTTTCTAGATTGTTTGGGATTTTCTAAATAAAATAAGTTTCTTGACATTTTTCTCAAAAGTTAACAGTTTTAAAGTTATAAGCGATTTAAAATCCAAAAATGAGTTTTTTATTAACTTATAACTTTAAAACTATTAACTTTTGAGAAAAATGTCAAGAAACTTATTCTATTTAGAATATCCCAAAAAATCTAGAAAAATTAATTTTCGGAGGAAATAGGAGATTTTTGAAATAGAGCCCGCCGCACCGGCAAAAAAATCTGATAAACACGCATATTTAACAATTAAAAAACAACGGTATAAATTAAGGTTAGACGCGATCACTCTTCAGAATCGAAGCTGAATGTTTAATCATCAATTTAAGTATCTGGTAACCTCAAAAATACTAATTGAAATATGAATTTTTAAGCCTCGAAAATGCGTATTTTCGCATTTTTCAGATTTTAAATCGCCTATAACTCGAACACTATTAATTTTTGGGAAAAATTACAAGATACCTTTTTTGTTTAGAATAACCCAAAAACCCTAAAAATATATAATAATAAAAATGCGAACTGAATAAAAATGGTATACATTTTTATTTTATAGTCGTATTACTCCGTAGAGTAAGTGCACACCTACATTGGATCCGATTTTCTCCGATCAGATCAGATCAGATCCGATCCGATCCGATCCGACAGGCGGTGCCTACATAGGGCTTTTCATTCACAGCCATTTGTTTCGAGCTTCTGTCATGTGTCACATAATAATAATTTATCTACGTCATACATTATTGGTATATAAACAATACAAACCAAAGACGTATGGCGTAGATATATCAATATTATGTGACACATGACAGAAGCTCGAAACAAATGACAGTCGATGAAAAGCCCTATTGGATCCGTCTTTCTCCGATCAGATCAGATCCGATCAGACCGGTTTTCCGGCGAGGGTGCCTACATTGGTTCAGTAATCTTCCGACCACCGACAAAAAGTTGCGATGAAGTGTTGAGATGATGACATTGAATATATTTAAACATGTTAGCTTGCAACCCCCAACTTGCAACCAACTTGCAACCAGTTTGCAACCAACTTGCAACCAGTTTGCAACCAGTTTGCAACCAACTTGCAACCAATTTGCAACCAACTTGCAACCAACTTGCAACTAAAATTGCAACTCAATTTGCAACCAATCGGAATGAAACCAAACACTTCTCGATGAGAATAGGAGAAGCTACTCCCGACGTCGGCCGATATCGGATCTGATCTGATCGGATCGGAGAAAAACGGATCCAATGTAGGCACTCCCATTTAATACTATGGGTTTATTTTTTATTCCGACGTCGGCCGACGTCGGATCTGATCTGATCTGATCGGAGAAAAACGATGTAGGCACCCCCATTTAATACTATGGGTTTATTTTCTATTCCGACGTCGGCCGACGTCGGATCTGATCTGATCGGAGAAAATCGGATCCAATGTAGGTGCGGCCTAACTAGGTGCATTTTTCCGTTGGAACTTTACCAGCTGCAGACGGGGGATGTGAATTGCATAGTGTAGAATTCCTTCCCTCTCGTCTTCACTGCAGCATCCATTTGACTTGCAAATTGTAGAAGTCTTGGAGGTGTCACCAGGAAAGTGTACCAATAAGTTTTCAATTTAAAAATCTTTTAGTAATATTTTTAATATTTTCAATATTAATAATTTACTATTAGGATTGAAAACTACTTCGTCTAAAAATATATGTTCCGGAGCAAAAAAACGTGATCTTTTGTATTTGTTTAAAAATAGTTATTTATGAAACAGTTCGTGAAGTATGCCTTTTGCGAACGCACGCGATATTTAGAGCACGAGCGACAGCGGAGCGAGTGCTATACATCGCGTAAGTTCGCAAAAAGTACTTCATGCACAGTTTCATACAATATTTTATCTACTCTACCATAAACAAATAAAAAAACTGTAACTCTTCGTCACTGGAATTCATTTCTATTCTACAATTTTTAGAACTTTGACATTTAAAAATTCTAACTTCTTTCAAACCACAAAACTGTAAAAACTTTTGTCGTAATTTATTGCTCATTATGTCATCACCATGACAACGCCAAAGTTAAGGATATTTGATTATATGAAAGTGTGTTAAAAACAGTGCGAAAAAGTAAGTCCCATTTAAAATACATTGTTACTTCACGCTCACTTTAAACACTTCACGCACTGCTATCTATAATGACAGTTTTCACAAACTAAAAAATTACACATAATATAACATAGAGTGGATAAAATTGTTTAAACAATTTCTGCCCAAAAATTCCGCCCGGTGCTCTTCAGATTTGTTTAAAGGGGACATTTTTGAATAGGAATTGACAAAGAAACCGAATCAAAAATTTTTTCAGACGGGAGCGGTCTCACTACATGGACCAAAGAAATCAAACTTGTTTGGTTTCGCCGCTTTGCTCTTTGCTAGCACTCTGTGCACCTCCGTTTGCCAGTATGAGTTTGATTTCTCCGCTTTGCTCTTTGCTCTTTGCTCGTCCACTCTGAACGTACGCTAAAGGAGCCAAATTGTACCCGGTGTAAGTTATTATCGTTTTCTGGGAAATTCGAGGAGGCTTTCTTTCAAATTCCTGTCGGATGGGTAAAATTATATTTATGTATGTTTATTGTAAATGGTTACCCTTATACTGGTACTGATCATCTACGTAATAAAGATAAAATTGTTGGTGAACACAAAGATACAATTGTGGGTGTAGAGGACCAAATGACGCGTCTTTATACTACAAAAGCAACTTCAAGACGATGGCTATGTACGTGTTTTATCATACTCTTGACTTGGAAGCAATAAATGCGTGGATTATTTATAAAGAAATATCTGGAAGTAGACTCAGTTTCCGTAAGTTTATTCTTCGGCTGTTTGAAGAATTATGGACCCCATACCTTGTCTCCCGAAATTTGGAACTACGTCTAGCAACACCAGGTCTACCAACAACTATCACTGTTACTATCCAAAAACGACAAAAATATCAGTTGAAAATATTTTGTAAAGCAAATCATACTTCCAATCATTGTCGCGGCTGTAACAAGGCAATGTGTGGCAAATATCAAAAACTGCAAACTGTATGGTGTTCCGAATGTTTTTGATAAGCAGCGAATGTGTTAAACAATGAAAGTAAAAATAAAATCAGATTATATCGTCTAGAGTAGATTTAATTTCTTTAAACTGAGTTTTAATTGATTAAAGAATGTGGGGCCAAAATGATCCCTCCCAGCTTTCTAGGTAGGTAAGCTAAGCCCGACTTTCTTGTGTCAATTAACTGTTTGATAATCTAAAACAGCTGACAACTAAATATTTCAACATTTTTTTTCTACTCCTCACGTTTCTTAACAAGTTCGATGCATATGTCACTCATCGGCGACATTGGTTTCCCTCTCCAGTACTAATGTCGCCGATGAGCGACATGTGCTCACTTACATTACATTACAAAAACGATTTCAGGTTCTGGGAGAAGTACTTAAAAAAATATATGCACAGAATGTGTTAATCTTTATCAGCTTGATGCAAAGAAGGCTTTGAAATCAAACATACAAGAAGGGAGTGCGTTGTCAACAATAATTGTCACGTTTCATTTGAGTAGAAATAATTAACAATGTTCAGTTTTATTATGAGTAAAACCCAATAATGACACATGGAAAACCTACTGATCCAAAAGTGCAAGAAATTATTATTCATCAGTACCATAAAGGGAAAACAATGCTTGAAATTTTCCAGCTAATTAACTCTAGCAACAACTACTTACTGTGTTTAATATAGTTAAGAAATATGGTGAAACTGCCAGTATTGATGTTCACAGCAAAAGCTCAAGCTGTCCAAAATCTTTAAAACTTTAAAAGGGTAAACCCTGTAGTTGGCTGTATACCTTTGTTAAGACAACGTAGAATGAAGTAAACACTTCTGTTGTATGTAGGTATATAATTTATTAAAAAATTCTTAAAATTTATCCACAAGGGAGTGGAAGTACAACAAAACGTTTTCGGTCAAACTGACTATCCTCAGTGTAAACGTCCAGTGTACAAGTAATTGAAACTAGCCACTTGAATAGGTGTAAAATCTCAAAATAACATTATTGCTACATTATGAGCTGTGTAGTAATCGACAATAAGTCGATGTCTTAAGATTAAAAATATATCACATGTGGATGTATGTCATCCTTGCTCGGAATTTACACAAGGTTGTGATCAGGTGAGAGGTTAACAACCAACTGAGAGTTGGTTGTTAACCTCTCACAACCTTGTGTAAATTCCAGCAAGGATGACATACATCCACATGTGATATATTTTTAATCTTAAGACATCGACTTATTGTCGATGACTACACAGCTCATAATGTAGCAATAATGTTATTTTGAGGTTTTACACCTATTCAAGTGGCTAGTTTCAATTACTTGTACACTGGACGTTTACACTGAGGATGGTCAGTTTGACCGAAAACGTTTTGTTGTACTTCCACTCCCTTGTGGATAAATTTTAAGAATTTTTTAATAAATTATATACCTACATACAACAGAAGTGTTTACTTCATTCTACGTTGTCCAAAATCTGTTTCTCAAAGGAGTGTAAGGCATTTAAATAGAATATGTACGTCAGGAAGAAGAAACACATTACGAGAAGTAACTTCTAGGTGGAGTAGAGAAACTGGGATGAATTTTTCCAGAGAATGCTGTAGCAAATATATCCACAAAAGCAGTCTTAGTTTTAATAAGGTATGTTTGATAGGTTCTTATAGATGTATGATAGGCTCCAATTGTTGGCAGAAACTCAAAAAAAGAATTGTTACATTTGGGCTAAATCAAAACTTTCATGGACTAAACATAACTGGGACACAGCTATCTATAGAGATGAAAGCAAATTTGATGTCTGTGTGGGAGTTTACCTAAAGTGTGTGATTCAGGAAAAATTATTCCATAAGGATTGTCTCAAAAGGAATGTAAAGTTTCCACAGAGAATCATTGTGTGGGGTTCTATGGCGATCAAAGGGTTAGGAACTTTACATTTTATCGAAGGCATAGTAAACCCAGCCAAATATTAATACAGTAATACCCCGCACTTATGCGATAGGTGGAACCAAGCAATAACCGCATAAGTCAAATTAGCGTAAGTCGGGGTATAATTTTACATATGTATGTATATAAATTATTTTTAATTGTGACCGGAAGCTAAGAAAAATAGCATATACAAATATAAAATTGTCAATTTAATTTATTTTGATGTAGAAGGCTGCATAAAATCTAACAAAGAGAAAACTCAAAGATTTGTTTTCTCCCGCAAAATGTCTTCATATTAGGCTAATAATTTTTTTATCCCTTGTTTGGTAGAAGAAATGCGATATTTGTTATAGTTTATATTTTCTAAAATTTGTAAGCCCTTTTCAATTAAACTGAGACCTTCAGTTAAGTTTCCAATCGTTATTTGATCTAATTGGTCACATCATACTAAACTTAATTAATACGTCACTGGATGCTGGTAAGGTGCCAAATCAGCTTAAAACTAGTACAATTATTCCTATCCAAAAGATCAGTAATACAAATAAGGCTGAGGAATTTAGACCTATTAATACATTACCGACAATTGAGAAACTCCTGGAGCTAGTTGTTTATGAGCAATTAATGGAACATGTAAAAAGGAATTCAATTTTAATAGAAAATCAATCTGGGTTTAGAAAGAACCATTCTTGTGAAACTGCATTACAACTAACAATCTGCAAGCTAAAGAATGATATAAAAGATGGTAAATATACTATTGGAGTTTTTTTGGATCTGAAAAGAGCTTTTGAAACCATTGATAGAAACATTTTATTAGCTAAAATTGAACAATATGGAGTTTCCAGTAAGGTTTTAAGTTGGTTTGAAGATTATCTAAGCAATCGCAGGCAAAAAGTATGTTTTAATAATACAGTATCGACTGAGAAAGACATTTTGGTAGGGGTACCTCAAGGTAGTGTCCTTGGACCACTCCTCTTCATACTGTATATAAATGATATAGATTTGTTTTTGGATTGTGAATTTATCAATCTTTTTGCTGATGATACTTTGATAGCATGTAGTGATGTTAAGTTAGAGAATGCTGTAGAGAAGATGAACAGAACACTTGATCGAGTTAATAAATACCTCAACATGAATAAATTGAAACTAAATATTGATAAAACCAAAGCTGTTATTGTTACTACTAAATATAAGTATAGTTTAATAAATTTAAATCTGATTAATTTACACATTAACAATGAAGAGATCAAAATTGTAAAAACGGCAAAATATTTAGGTTTTCAGCTTGATAACGTGCTGTCATTTGATTGACATTTTGAGTATATAAGTAAAAAAATTTCAAAAAAATTGTACTTTTTCACCAGAATAGCTCAAAATCTGTCGACTGAGACTAAAGTAACTGTATATAATACAATAATACAGCCACACTTTGATTACTGTGCATCGATTGTATATTTATTCAGTCTTAATAAAATTAGTCAGTTACAAAAACTTCAAAATAGAGGGATGCGCATCATATTAAGAACTAGTAGAATAACGCCAATATTGATTATGCTAAAATCACTTGAATGGTTGTCAGTTCGTCAACGTTTGCATTACCTAACCATGGTTTTTGTGAATAAAATATTGAACTCGTTGGCTCCATCTTACTTTCAAAAATATGTTTCTTTTCAGAGAGATGTACATGATTATAATACAAGGGGTACAAATAATCTACATATTGTTGTGTTTAAAAATAGCTTTATGATGAATTCTTTAATTTGCAAAGGGTTTAGAGAATATAATGAACTACCTCTCGATTTAAGAACTTGTAGAAACATTAATACATTCAAGTACAGTTTAAAAAAATATATTATAGAGAATAAGATGTGTTGAATGTATTTGTGTTGCCTTGTATGTATACTTATTGTGCTTACATTAATCGCATTGGTATTTTATTCAAATGTTTGTGGCTTTCGATATTGACATTTTAATTAGTTTCAGTTTTTTACTTTTTAAATTTTAAATTATCAAATGTTTGTGGCTTTAGGTATTGACATTTTAAATTAGTTTTAGTTTTTTACTTTTTAAATTATGTTATGGACTATATCAATACTTGCATTGTTTTGACTATATGTACTTTAGCATGTTTATATTAGGTTATCCTATTTCAAATAAAGTATTATTATTATTATCTTCAGTTTAAACTGGATCTAAACAATCAAGCTCTTCAATGTCTTGTTCTTCCTAATGCATTTCTATAAGGTCATCAATAGTTAGCTCCCGATCGTGGGAATTCAACAGTTCTTCAACGTCATCACTATCAACAACTTCTTTAATCGCATTACTAATTTCATAAAAATAACAAACACCCACTCGCAGACAAAACTGTAGATAATAAATACCTAATATGTACAAAATAAATTCTAGTGATGTGCTGATTGCATGCGAAAAGTCCAAATATCTACATTGGATGAGCAATAATATGTGGGCGGTAATTATATTTCATCAGCAATCGAGCGATTGTGTGGCGCTCAAATGACTAGTTGACAAGATTTGAAAATCGCATAACTCTGGGTTCACGTAAGTCAGGGTAGCGTAAGTCGAGGTATTACTGTATACCTTTGCAGCTTCATTTTTTTACCAAGTGCAGCAAAGTTAGATCGATCCAGAGTTTTTTTTGTAACAGGTTGGATCCTCATGCCATACAGCTAAATCTACCAAAAAAATGGATGAGAGAACATTAAAGTTTTGTCACATCTTCCTAGCAGCCCATATCTTAATACAATAAAGAACATTTGGCACAAAATGAAACAATGCCTAAGAAATAACCCTCAGCATACTTTGCCACAACTAAATGCTAAATTGTGAGAAATATGGGATAATTTCTGAATTCTGCGAAGGCCTACTTGATACAATGCCTAATAGAATTCAGGCTGTTATTCAAACTAAGGGCAATATTAGGCCTTATTAACTTTTATTTCGTCGGTATACTGCGAAAACCAGGTAAATGACAAATTTTAAAATATTGAGTTAAGTATACCAAAATTCTCAGCTTTTTGCGCTCTACATACAGGTAAAACAAAGTAAATGATACGACTTACCATTCAGCAGATAATTTATGTGATAAACAAATAAGTTACACATAACCAACTTTTCATTTCAAGTAAAACAATATATCGCTACTTACTTTCACAAAATTAAAGTTCTGTTGCATGCAAAACCAAGTAAGTGCACATATATTATTTTGCCGGACAACAATATATTTCTACTGCTGTATACCCTCATTCAGTAAAAAGGTGATAAATGTCTTTAATACATTTTACATGTATATTTTATTAAAATTTCTTGTTCATATCGACTGGTAAAATCGATAGTATCGACTATGTTTCTTTTAATGGTCAAGAGGTACAGGTATGTGAGAAGTTTTTTTGTAAGACACTTTGTATATCAGCGTCGTTAAGGGGTCATATACGTTTCTCGGCTTCAAAAAATCGATTTTATTGTTTTTTGCTTATTTTAAAATACATCTCTTAGAAACATTTTAAGACCAGAACGAGTTCGATATTCGAATTATTGACGAAGTTACAGCTGCTTTAAACGTAACTAGTCGGGTCGCTCCGCAGGTCTTGCAAAACTTTAAATACGTTTTTCTCGAAATAGCATTCTTCATAACGGTGGGCATGATAACTGCTTAACCGTTCGTCCGATTAACTTCATTTTTGGCACACATATTCTAAATTAGATTCACTATCGTGCGACGAGAGATTTTTTGATTAAATTTAACCATTTTCGAATAGCAATAAAAAAATAGACAATTCTTTTGGTGAAAATTACGACTTTTTTTTTTAAATTTCGACCGTTTCCGTAATTAATTTTTTTTCTTAAATTCCTCTCGTCACACGAGAACTATGACTCTAAAAAATGATAACAAATAAACAATTTTTGTTTCAAATACAAATTACGAGCTGAATCATGCCCACCGTTGGACCTGAAAAAAAACACGTTCTACGCCACTGGACGCGGCCGCCATGTTTTTAATTATTTTTTTAACTTTTAACATATGTTTTATGCTCCTTAAGAGTCCACCTTTAAAATAAAAAAAATGAAATCAATTAGCCCAATAGTTTTCATACAATTTATTATTACATTTAGACTACTTTTTAAGCTCGAGAAACGTATATGACCCCTTAATGCAAGATGTTGTAAGAAACATTGATATTCTATGTTGTTATGCAGATACGGGCAAAAGAGGCAAGCTATACTGCCAAATAAAACAAGCAATGAAAACCGAAAAATTGTGAAGGCTCATATTGAGTCTTTTCCAACCATGGTCCCACATTATATTCGCCAAAGTTCGAAGCGTAGATATTTGGACAAAAATTTGAATATAAGGAAAATATATCAACTTTATGTAAATGATTAAGAATATTTTCCAACGACTATAATTTAAGCTTTTTTGTCCTAAATAAGATCAATATTTAGTTTGTAATACATAATATCTATTAGCCCTATCATATTATGATATGGCTAATCCAACTAAGAAACCGGATTTAGAAAACAGTTGCAGACTGTTTTCGTAAAACAGAAAAAAAAAAGAAGTATGGAATCTCGAAAAACGAAATTATAAGAAAAGCTCTCATCAACAACGGAATTTTGTTTTAATCACTTTCGATCTACAGGCTATACTACAAATTCCAGATTAACTGGACAATTCATATATTCTTCCCAAAAATTATGGGTCTACAATTTGTGTGTAAATGAAGCCGCATTACCAAATGTAGTTTACCGTTTTGACTGGTCAGAAATTAACGTTAGACGAGGAAGTTCTGAAATAGAAAGCATTATACTCAATTGCTTATCAAAATGTGTCCCAGAATATGTAAGCAAGTGAAGTGTATTTTCTTCTTATACCTGCGGAGGACAGTACCGTAACATAAATATTTAGAGTCGGGACATTCTTGTATGGAAGTTGACTCTATACATAGCAGCATCTAAACCGCTAGAAATCAAGTCTATCTATGGTATGCCAGATTACTTTTCTGTTTTTTCAAAATGCAAGGGAAACTAAAAATGTCAAGGTCAGCGATAAAAAAGTATGTATAGAACCATACAAGTGTAAAGATTTTAAATAGGTACTACGACTTTTATGATTTAAAAAAATTGTCACACACTCTAATTAAAAACTGAACAAAAGACCAAAACGGCGAAAAAATAATGTGGTTAAAGATAAAAAGATGAGATTCGTGAAAGAAGAGACAAACAGAATCCATTTCAATTATGACTTCGCCAATGAATATATATGAATATTTATGATAGAACTTCGCAAAATAGCATAGCAAACAACAGGGATTTGTTACAGCTATTTGATAAGGGAGTGATACTGGAGGAATATAACAGGTGGTATCGTATTTTACGATGCCAATGGCATCTTGTCAGATCCTGCTTTCAGTGACTAATCTGACGAGTAATACGCACAGTAATATTATTTTCTTGTATCTATAACACGTTCAAAATAAATTTGTTTTTTCTATAAAACTGCCTATCACTTATGTAAATAATATCCATATAACTACAAACAGCTCTGAATAAAATGTTCAGGGAAAACCAGTTAAATGTTATAATTATCGACTAATCCCTTAAAACATTGCTATTAACTAGTTAAAGCTTCATATTCCTTTCACAAAATTACAAAATATTATATTTGGTTTATTATATTGGTTATAAATGTGCTATTTTAAGGGTAACTGATTAATTTAGATTTACAGGTAAAACCAGGTAAGTGACCGCATCTCCATCTTAAATTTAGGTTTAATCAGCTAGCTATCTTAATTTTTTCAAACTAATGATAGAATATCATTTCTGATATATGCATCTTTCACTAGAATACCGAATATTAAACACAAGTTGTCCTCTTAATTCAAAATAAAACACTAAACTTTAAAAACGTTTTTTCTCGGTTTCGGTATTTCGGCATTTACCTGGTTTTCGCAGTATACCGACGATTTGTTCCAATATTTAGTTGTCACCATTTTTCGATTATTGTACAATTAATTAACTAGTAATCAACATAAAATATATTATTAATATGTTAAGTGCCATAGTGGTCCCTAGGGACTGATGTAGGAAGTTCCCCATACACCACGGAGGTCCCTAGGGACCACTGTGTATTGACGAAACTGCTATGAAGAAATTCCCTGGCTCAAGGGGCATTTTATCAATATTGTGTCTGGCGCTTAATGTGTTAAACCATAAAAATAATTCCATACATCATAAAAAATGTATTTAAATTTTAAAAAATTTAAATAGAAGAATTTCAGTAAATTTAAATTTTATTTACAAAATACCTGCTTGTACCAACACATTAGGGCTCCTATGTTCAGTTTACGATTAAACTATGTACACGAAACTAATATACAGTGGAACCTCGATTATCCGTCAGGGCACCGGACCAAGAGTATGACGGATAATCGAAAAGACAGTTAACAGAACATTAAAAAAATAAAAATTCGTAGTACATATAACTCTCAAATTGTATTTGTATGTTTTATTTTACAATATAAGAGGGATTTATGTTAGTACAGTGAATCAATTTTAAAAATCAAAAATGAATAACCATTTTCATTCTGGTGGGATATGTTGTATGCCATTAGAGTGAAAACTTAGTCTTTTGAATCAATTTTATTTAAAATATTCTGAAATCTTTGTTTGTTTTATTGTTACTTCACATTTTAATTTCTTACTAAAAGCACAGTATCATTTATCATTACCTATTTAAATTGAAGTTTAATCCAGAGCCCTGAATAAGAACAAAAATTATTTACATAAAAAAATGCAGTGGTCACATAACTACACGTGTACATTTCAACGAATTTTGTTTGGCTTATCGTAATGCTCAAACCATGGACGTATAAATAAAGATGGACTAGGCATGCTCTACTCTCTGCTCGCTTAAATTTGAAGCCGAACAGTTTATAGACGCGGAGAAAGAGACGAGGCGATAGACTGTGACACTTCCCTCTTTGTCAGTGGCGTACCTTCCAATAATTGAAAGGTATTTGAAACAACTTTTTTATTTGAATAAATGATGATTATTGGTCTTGGTATAGTTTTGGTTATTTATTCTTTATTTAAGTGCACACCTACATTGGATCCGATTTTCTCCGATCAGATCAGATCAGATCCGATCCGATCCGACAGGCGGTGCCTACATTGGATCCGTCTTTCTCCGATCAGATCAGATCCGATCATACCGGTTTTCCGGCGAGGGTGCCTACATTGGTTCAGTAATCTTCCGACCACCAACAATGAGTTCTGATGAAGATGTGTTAAGGAGATGATGAATTGAATATATTTAAACATGTTAGCTTGCAACCCCCCAACTTGCAACCAGTTTGCAACCAGTTTGAAACCAGTTTGCAACCAGTTTGCAACCAACTTGCAACCAGTTTGCAACCAACTTGCAACCAATTTGCAACCAATTTGCAACCAACTTGCAACTAAAATTGCAACTCAACTTGCAACCAATCGGAATGAAACCAAACACTTCTCGATGAGAATAGGAGAAGCTATTCCCGACGTCGGCTGATATCGGATCTGATCGGATCGGAGAAAAACGGATCCAATGTAGGCACTCCCATTTAATACTATGGGTTTATTTTTTATTCCGACGTCGGATCTGATCTGATCTGATCGGATCGGAGAAAAACGGATCTAATGTAGGCACCCCCATTTAATACTATGGGTTTATTTTCTATTCCGACGTCGGATCTGATCTGATCGGAGAAAATCGGATCCAATGTAGGTGCGGCCTAAGCTGAATATAGATAACCACATATCCAGCTGTTGATTCTTTACTGGGAACCTGCATATTATATTTCGTCGAATCGATATATTTATAGATAGTCCATTAAAATGTTACATTTTTAAGCCCTACCTTGCATTTGTTAGAGGAGTCAATTTTATTTCTTTAATGTGTAGGGGGGATCAGTAGAAGCTTAAGTTCAAGTTTTTGGAGTCGCCACCCTTGTCCCCCGGCCGCCATCTTGCAAATGGGGTGCAAAGGGGTTTCGCGCTATATCTCGTAAACTACCAACCCTACGGAAAATCTAATTTAACATAAAATGTAGCAAATTAAATTTTCTATAATTTTTTTTCTATTACTTTTTATCGTCAAGTGACCAACAAAAAAGATATAAACAAAAATATGTAAAAAAATTTTAACAAGTTTCCTTTTGGAGGTTAAAACTTTATTTCAGTTCATTTTAAAATAAAATAACATTATATACTACATTCGCTCTCGCGAGATTTTTTTTGACACTGACGTTAGTAATTTCTTTTTTGAAAAATTCAGTTGTCAGAAGTGACTGGAAATTACTACAAAACCAACGCACCTGCTCATATCCAATATTATTAATAGTAAACAGACATAAAAATAACATAAACCTTACGCCAATCAATATTTATTTATTTAAACCATTATAATGTATTGATAGCAAATGAGAAAATTATTTATTGTACAAAATAAAAATATTTTGTAGAAATAAACTTCACAAAATTTTATGAGATTAGTAGACACTCCCACTATTTCTAATAATTCTTCTTTTTTTAATGAAAGATTAAGTTGATTTGAGTTGATTTTAGCAGTTAATAGTGTGAGGTAGGAATTTTTGTGTTGTACGTTTCCTATTCCGAATGTCTCAAAAAAAATCTCGCGAGAGCGAATGTAGTTTAGCAATTTTGTAGAGGGTTTTTCAGCGAACAATTTCCACTATATAGTTGTTTAATTCTATTTATTTATATAGGTTTTACAGCGCTCCAACCTTGACCAGATTCTCGAATGATCATAGGGATACAATAAAAACAAAAGTTAGGCTTACTTTTCTATCTATATATATTTTTTATTCATACAATTTATTATGATTTTAACATTCCTATGCTATTGTTAATCTGTTTTTGACTTTCTACCACTATAAAACTTATAACCCTAATCATATATAGAAAAGGCCCAAGAAGTTATTTGAGGACAAATTCGCCGGTTTAGAAGAAGAATGACGCAACCGCAAAATTATTAAGAAGAGCAAAAAACGATTTTTGATATCAAAATCATAAAGTATGATCAAAATTAGCCATTCACCACACCGTGGTCAGGGTCTCGAGATATAAGCGTTTTTTGGAGTGTGCCGCTTGTCTATAAAGTAACATAACTTTTTCCTATTGTATATTTTGACTTAAAATTTTCCAAAATACTTCTTCTTGAATTATATTTTATTGTTGTGTTCGTTGAAATTAAAAACTAAAAAGTATGTCACTCAACTTTTTTAAGTAAACATGAAACTAACGAAATATGATGACAAAATGTTTAAAAATTAACAACTCCTTTTTTAATCTGCTTAAACATTTTGGACAAATTTCATTGTTATCTACATACTTCAAAGATGACACAGTAAAATTTTCAAAAGGAAATATTATCAGCGAGCAAAGATACAGCGAGGTAAATTTGAAAAATCATCAAAATTGATTTTTGGCATTTTTGTATAAAATTTCATTTTTGAACATGTTCCACCAACTCTAGATAAAGCGACCTCGAAAACATAAAAATAGACCAAAATTGGTCATTCACCTTAAATTTGATTTTAGTGGTCGACATAACGGTTGATGCCGCTCGCCTAAATATATAGATAGAAAAGTATTGTTTTTATTGCATTCCAATGAGAATTCGAGAATCTGGTCAAGTTTGGAGCGCTGTAAAACCTAGATAATAAATAAAATTAAACAACTTTATAGTGAAAATTGTTCATTTAAAAATCCTCTACAAAATCACTATGATGTTATTTTATTGTGAAATGAACGCAAAAAAAAGTTATAACCTCCAAAAGGAAACTTCTTACAAACTAATCTCTTATTTTTGTTTATAACTTTTTTGTTGGTCACTTGACGATAAAAAGTAATAGATATGAAATTGTAGAAAATTTAATTTGCTACATTTTATATGTAATTAAATTTTCTGTAGGATTGGTAGTTTAGAAGACACAGCGCGAAAGCCCTTTGCACCCCTTTTTCCAATATGGCGGCCGGGGGACAAGGGTGGCGACCCCAAAAACTTGAACTTAAGCTTCTACTGAACCCCCTACACATTAAAAAAATAAAATTGACTCCTAAGAAATGCAACCCTAAATGTAACATTTCAATGGAGTAAGAAACTATATTGTAGATTAGAATAAATAAATAAATGAATAAATGTATTTATAATTACTACAAAATCTACTTTATTTCACAAAATTAAGTTTTATTTATTTTATTTCAATTCAAGGATTAAGTAATATCATATCCCTGTGCTACGCCAATGGATGTTGTTTATAATACAATATTTGATAATATACTTAGGAATGAAATGTCAGTTCTGGATGTAAATATGCAGTTTTTCTGCATACAACACAGTTACGCACCATGATTAGGACACTTAACGATTACGATTGTTCAATTCAAAGTCAAAATACGCTAACAAATTCACTTAAATGTCACAAATAAGGAAATTCTGAAATTATCAACACAAACGTAAACAAAGACGACTCCATGTTCCTTATTCTTGAAAGCGCGATGATTGGTTGATATTACCAATGGTGCCAAGTTTCACAAATAGTTTCATTTAATAATTAAAAAATTAATGTTTTTATTTTAATTCCTTGGTTGCGAAATAAGTATATTTAGAAATGGTTTCTAGTAACTAAGTAATATATTTTGATTTATAAATTAAAAGTAAATTATACTAAAAATTGAAAATTATTTTGAATATTTACTTGAAAACAAAATTATATGACAACGTCAAATTAAGGATTTGTGCCTATGACTGTGACAATCTCCTGACTTCAAGCAAAGATGTAAATAAACCGGTCCATCTTTATTTATACGTCCATTGCTCAAACAGAATGAATTGATGACTAAATTTTTACTTATGTAGTCAATATAACTTATGTATGGACCCTGACGGTTAACAGAAGTGACAGATAATCGAGGTTCCACTGTAACATCTTCTGTTTAAATTTATTTGTTTTTCAACATGATTTTCTGAACATTAATTATTATTAAAGTATTTGCAACTACCTGTACAGTATATAACATATGAGATCCCAAGTGCCAAGGTGTAATGTACTGTTCCAATAATATTTTAGGCTTATCAAACTCTGAAATACACTGCAACCGTTCTTCCAGTCGCTTCAACTTTAGACAGGGAAACATTAGGGCTTCGCTTCAAAGCGGGGCAACACTGGTAGTATTAAATTGCCAAATGAAGAATCTTGAGTAATAAAATACCCAGTTGATTGAGCATTCGCAGTTTGTAAAGCTGTTCTTTGAAGCGAATTGATAGAATGTCCGTCTGATGTTTGAGTTGTTGATCCTAAAACTGGGAGTGCTGTGGAGCTTAAAGTAGAGGCTACACCTTGTTTGAGGAGTAACTGTTTCTTTATCTGTAATTCTTCTAAAATTTTCCGATTTGCAAGTTCTAAAATAGAAATATAAAATTATATTGTGAATAAATATGGTGTGATAATCTTACCTCTTTGAGCGTTAGGCTGTGGAAAAGCCATCAAAACTCAATAATATGCTCTTGAAATGTAAACATGCGCCTTCCTCGGCCATAAAAATGAATGGTATTTTTTATTTTAATAGCAAATAAAGTGACACACTTCTACAAATTGACATTGACACTAATTGACAGCAAGAAACGCAATGAATCGATTCTTATAATCGATGATTCGACCAAAAAGAATACGCTTGGTACAATATAAATCCCGATGTACGTCATCATCTACGTCAGATATCTAAGTTAACATTGTTGCCAAATTACAAAAATTTCCTGAATTCATTTTAAATTAATTAGCTCTTAGTTACTCCACGTCCTGTCGCCAGTGGGGGTACAACGGCCTCCTTAATTCAGATGCACTTACCCAAGTTTTAGAATAGAAGTTATACTTCTTTACGATCGAGAGTGAAATTTGACTACATACAGACAGTATGTAGTTCGTTGCTAATCTTTCAAGATATGTATGTATCAGCGCTGTCAGCGCAAATAAGTCATTAAAAAATATATTAGTGTTTTTAGTAAATGTATTATTTATTATAGTTTATGTGTCTTTGGATTTGTCTTCCTCGGGAATAAGATATTTTATAATAATAGTAAGTATATTTAAAGTATTTTTGTATACTTCACTTGGTCTATTTAATTTGTCAGTATGTATGAGAAATCTTGTAACCTGTCAAAGCGAAGGGAATATAGCTCAGTGGGAGAGCGTGTGACCGGAGATCGAGAGGTTCCGGGTTCAAATCCCGGACGATTCATATTCTTTTTTTTTATTTTTGGTATCGTTTTGCTAAAAAAAAGAATGTGTATGTACTTGAGAGAATGATTTAAGCTGAAAGAATCACCCAAAAAATACAAAAAAATGTTTTGTTTTGCGAAAAATCGCTGTTATGTAATTCCTCAAGTTCTTTGTTTATAACAATCTTATCGACATCCGGATCAACTGTTACCCAAAAAATTCGTGTTCTACGGGTCAAAATACATAAAAAAAACTTTGGTAAGTCCATCTGAATTAAGGAGGAAGTTGTACCCCCCTTGGTGACAGGACTACTATATTATTGCCTTGCCAATCCTCTCAAGGTATTCTCCAAATGATTAGAGTCTTTTTATATTATTTGCATTTCACCCACGCTCCTCCATCGGGATCAGAGTCCTTGTCTATGCAGCCTTCTGCTCGCTTAGCTACTCTTCCTGCCACTTAGTGATGGTTACTATTTTGTCTTGCCGTGTGTTTTGGCTCTCTTTTTACCTGCAGGTACACTTCGCGTCAAAAAAAACTGGTACACTTTTTTTTCCCAATGTAAACCTGTGTTCAGACTGGACACAATGGCTCGTGAATCACGGCGTTGTTGCCAGCACAGATAATGGAATTGCACTAAATCTAAATACAAAAAATAACGTTCAAAAATCATGGTGGTGAATCGTAAAACGGGCCATAGGTAACTCAATGTAAAATTCTAAACTGTTAAATTCCTGCTTCCCTAATCATTTTACAACAAAAATCATGAGAAGCTATTTGTATGGGATTAAAATCTGTATTAAAAACAAAAGCTAAAATTGTTCTTCTTCTTGTTCTTCTTCCTTTATTGGGAGCTAAAATTGTTCTAGGATTTAAACACATTCCAACACTTTGAAAAATACCTACATTTGCCACAGTAGGCATGTGTGTAAATGTTAGGCCCACGTTATTATTTACCTTATTGTTCGCACACTATTGACTGAATAAAACATCTTTATTATTATTACTTTCTCCTCAACTGAGGCTATCTTATCAATTTTATTATTATTTTAAACAAGAAATGATAAAATAAAAATTTTGACAGTTCAAATTGTCAATATTAATAATAACTTCACTGTGACGGAACGCAACCGATACACATTATGGTAATGTGTGTGGCCTAACTTTGACGTATTTCTGTGAAAAATTCTTATTATATTTCTCATGATTCGAAAAAAAAATGAATACATTTAATAAAACACATTGAACATTTTGACAGGCGACATTTTCCTCCTATGTGCTTAATATTTCAGCAGTTTCGAATTTTATTGTAATACATAATATTTAAGTTTCACAAGTGTTTACTGTAAAAGCTTTTCATTTTGTATTAATTTCAAATTTTAATTTTTCCAGTGTGTTTTATTTATTAGTATCCCACAACTCTACGAGAAACCCTTCACATTTCTCGATTTTAAATTAAACATAATAATTTAATGTCATGTCTAGAGTTATTATGTGTCATTCATATCATATCTGTCATAAATTATATTAGAACACGAATTAATTTATGGGTACTTAATTGAGATGATGGAACATTACAAAATTAATAAGAGAATTTTTTAGGATGCATGTTTAAATAAATGTGACTGACTAATCGAGAATGCTCGATGTTGTTTTAATTTTTAGTAAACCTACTAAAAACTTGCGGTCTGCCGCACAGCCCTTCTTTTACCTGGTTTTTTATAATATTTTAGTTGAACTGGCAACGTTGCCTAGAAATAAGAATGACATATGTGACAAGACCAATTTACACAACTAGAAAAACACGATTTTCGGTTATAAGACTTGTACCAGTTTTTTTTGACGCGAAGTGTACATGGATGGTACCCGCAGGAGCCTGCTCTCTTCTAGTTATTCACCCACAATATCTCTTTAGTATGTTATAAATTAAGTTACCCCTATGCAATGTTATCTATTGATATACTTTCTTGATGCAGTCTTTTTGGTAATAAACCTAATATTTTTCATTTTTTAAAAACATTTTTCATCGAATATACTTACACTACCAGCACAAAATTCCGCCATCTAAAATTTTTGTTTAATTAAGTTTAACAATTTATAACTTCATTATTTTTTGTACTCCGATTTTCAAGATCTTTGCATCAGTTTGTAGGTACTACATGACATGTTTTCATGTCGTTTGTTATTATTCCAGTAACAATTTTTTTTTGCTTAGATGGCATTATACGAGGGTGAATGGAAGTGTTGTATTTTCTCCTAACTTTAAAAAAATCTGTGGAAAAATTGGGGGGCTGATTTTGTTACATACTATTTTTGTATTATCCTGTATTATCCTAAAATTTTGTTTTTTGAATTATCCGAATCCCTTGTCTTTTAAATGCTGTAAATAAAAACACTGCTTTGAATGTTTACTTAAATAAAAATATCAAACGCACTAAAATTAACAACTTCTTCTTCTTCTTCTTCTTCTTCTGGCATTATAACCCTGGATGGGTCTTTGCCTGTCTGGCTATGTCCTTCCATTCAGATCTCTCTTGGGGCCCTTCTTCTCCATTATCTTATATTCATGGTTTTCAGATCGTCTTCCACGTCATCCAACCATCTCGTCCTGGGCCTTCCTTTTTTCCGCCTTCCTACCGGCTTCCACTGTAACATCTTCTTTGTAGTTTTCGTGTCTTGTTGTCGCTGAACATGTCCCAGCCATGACAGTCTTTGACTTTTCACAAATCTTACAATGTCATGACTAGGGAGCGGATATATATGCGATCAATTTTGATGAAATATGCGCATATATATGCAGTAAAAAATTACGAAATATGCTCAATATATGCACAAAAATTCAAAAAATGCGCATTTCGAGAAACCACAAATATTCTATTCTAGGGGGTTCTTTTATAGGGGGGGCGGCAATCTTATTTATTATTTTTCAAATAAAATCATTATTTTTTATATATGCAATTTATTCACATTTTTTACAAAAACTGATACCAATAGTTACCTATTTAAATAATCACTACAATGTGTCTCCCAAATTTTCTACGAGGAAACATTTTCTTTGATCAGATAAATTATTTTCATAACTTGAAAAACTCCTTTCAACATCAACAAAAGTAATTGGGGCGTATTTAAAATAACTTGTTAAAGCCGAAAATTCTGCACCAAAATCAATTTCAAAATTTCCATTAAAAATTTCGCATATGTCCTCCAAAGTTTTAAAGCCGTTTAAAGACGGGCTTTGATCTAAAGGTGTCTAAAGCATGAATATTTCAATTTCTGTTAGAAAATCGTAAAACTATGGTTAAAGGTGTAAATTCTCTTAACAATAGGGGATTTAAAAGAATCACCAGAATTATAGGTACCTACTAAATTGGGATACACATTGTACTAAATATAATAAATGTAAATAAAATTCGGATTCCCCGATAAACCATCCTTCATAATAATTTTAACATCCTACAATCATTATATAATGGCGTACCTATAAGCACTATAAGTACTTTGTGTTAAGAGCGGGTATTTTCTAAGAAAAAATGAAAAGGCAGTCAATGAGCCGTCTCTCTTCAGGTAGTTCTCGAATTAATAGATACGACAGCTTGTGCGGTGAAATATTTTGTGTCGAATTAAAAAATTTAAATTTTTTTTTGGACTTAAATGTTTTTAAATATGCACAAAATATGAATGTTTCTTTAAAAATATGCAAAATTTAGTAAAGTTCTCAAATATGCGAAATATGCATGCAATATGCATTTAGCATAAAATCCGCTCCCTAGTCATGACCTTTACTCAGTTCATTAACCTCGACGTTTCTCCTGATTCTCCATATATATGTACCGTCTTCCTCTTGCACCGGGCCATCTCGAACTAAAATTAACAACACAAAACAAAATTAACAACAAAACAAAACAATTCAATAGCGGGTATGTCCACCTCTCGCCAGGGCCGCCGAGAGGGCGGTACAGCCGGTACATTTTACCGGGGACCGGCGATATGTAAGGGGCCCGGCGTCGACCAGACCAAAGACGTAATTTTTCCCGTTTTTTTTTGCTCTTCACTTTATGCCCATAATACGTTTAATTAATACTCAGCTATATGTAATATTATGACTTTTAATCGATTTTGTTTAAAATTTTAACAGCAATAAATCACAGAAGTCAAATACTACAGTGCAGTCAGATAAAACTATGGTATGGATATGAAGATTAAAAATATATATCTGATATTAAAAATATCAGGGCTTCTAGAAGATTTACAAAAAATCAGAAGAATCTATGTTGAAGAATCTATATTAGTTACCAGCAATTGGAATAAATCCAGAATTTACATGACTCTGACTCTATGTTAAGCTTGGTACATAAAATTGTATAATTTTCAGTGACAATAAAGCATATTTTTCTATTCTATTCTATTCTACATCAAATAAACAAAAATGGTGCAAAAAGCTTGTGAGATGTTTTGATGATTTTGCCTGGACCTAGTAGTGATGCGACTGATAATTTTGAGCCCGACGCAATATTTCACTGAGAAATATTTAATATTGTCATAATAAGCAATTTAACCAGAAGATTTAACGACGACTGATTGAAGATGAAAACAATATTAAGAAAAAAAATTGATATATGTGTGTATTGCGCAAGTTTTATAAAGAAGACATCAAGTGAAGAATTGATAGATGAAATTTTTCATTTGAGGAGCTATATATACAAGGATAATATTGGTGAATCTTTAACTTTCTCCAATATATATTTGCTTAATAAAATGAAACATCTCAAATTTGAATCGTTATTGCGTTAAGAATATTTTGCACATTACCAGTGACAGTCACAGAAACAGAAAGATCCTTTAGTTTTCTTTTTCGCATAAAAAATTCTATGATATAATGATAGCTACAATGAAACAGGATCGGTTAGCTGCCTATAAACTTTGTGAATTGAGAATGATTTGGCAAAAACATGCGATTTTTCAAAAATTAGAGATATTTTTGCCAATTAGAAAATTCGAAAAGCACCTGTAATATAAATACACTCGCGATCACAAAGATCGGGTCACTCGATGAATTATAAATGTTTGATGTCCCGAATTTCCTAAACCTGTTGTCCGATTTGAGTGATTTTTTTAGCATGTTATACGCTCTGAGCTTCGCTGGTGTCGCTCCTGGCGGATTACTAATTCAACTTTCACCGGTAATTTTTAAATTTATTATTTAATTGTTATCGCTTAATATTTACAACGCTAAAAAGTAATTAAATTGTAATAGATTTTTTTTAGATTTTGCTAATCATTTTGACGTTCTATTGATGAAATATTAATTTCTTACTTCGGATACTTTCACAATTATCGTGTAGATGGCGCTAAGATTAATATAGATTAATTTATAATTACATATTACGGAACATTAAAAAAACGTAAATTCAGTATTTAAAACGTAAGTATATTTAAGGTAAAAATATATACCACAGCTTTGACCAACTAATATTTTTTATAATTTAATGTTTTTAATTTTAATTTTAAATTAATCACTTTGACATTTATGTCAAATTTCCGGTAATCGTTTACAGACTTGCCACTACTGGCGCTCGCGAATTTATAAATATCCCCTCTACGTACGAGCTCACAGCGTATAGCCTTATTAGTCCAGAAAGCCACTGCGCATCCGCTAGGAAAAATATTCTAATTCGGATTCTTTGCACAATCTTACTCAAAAAGGACTCCTTTTAACAAATTTGCATGTTGCCAGGACCAAAAAGTGGTCAACAATTTTTTAAACGTTTTTTTTTGTTTTTTTCTTAAAATTATTTTTTCTTGCACGGAAAAAAGTTTTTTTTAGGTTTTTTGGATCATTCCAAAGAGAAAAGGTCTTTAGTGACTTTTCTCTAAAAATGATAGTTTTTGACATATAAGCGATTAAAAATTGAAAAATTGCGAAATCGGCCATTTTTAACCCTCAAAAACTATGTGAAAAGCTGAAAATTTGAATGTTGCCAAGGTAGGTAGATATTCTTTAAACATCGATTGATGAAATCCCGAAGAGTTTTTTGCAATACAATATTTAAAACTCCTTTGTTTTTTAATCGATAATCAAGCGTGCACGACACTATTTTCCACCGACAGTATGGTGCAAATGAAAGGAATAAATTCGTTATTTCGTAATCCGGCGACTTTAAGGAAAAATCCCGAAACAGGTCGATTTTTATTTTTAAGTTATGATATTGTGGCATATATGGTATACTAGTGACGTCATCCATCTGGACGTGATGACGTAATCGATGATTTTTTTTAAATAAGAATAGGGGTCGTGTGCCAGCTCATTTGAAAGGTTCTTCAATTCTCTATTCAGTAATATAAACATTTACATAATTATTTATACAGGATGTCCAAAAAATTTTTATTAAATTAAATTATTTGACAAAAAAAGAAGTAGAAGGACACCCTGTAAAAAAATTATGTAAATGTTTACATTAATTGATAGAGAATTGAAGAACCTTTCAAACGAGCTACCACACGACCCCTATTCTCATTTAAAAAAATCATCGATTACGTCATCACGCCCAGACGGATGACGTCACTAGTATACCATATATGCCACAATATCATAACTTAAAAATAAAAATCGACCTGTTTCGGTATTTTTCCTTAAAGTCGCCGATTTTCGAAATAACGAATTTATTCCTTTCATTTGCACCATACTGTCGGTGGAAAATAGTGTCGCGCACGCTTGATTCGCAATTAAAAAACAAAGGAGTTTTGAATATTGTATTGCAAAAAACTCTTCGGGATTTCATCAATCGATGTTTAAAGAATATCTACCTACCTTGGCAACATTGAAATTTTCAGTTTTTCACATAGTCTTTGAGGGTTAAAGATGGCCGATTTCGCAATTTTTCAATTTTTAATCGCTTATATGTCAAAAACTATCATTTTTAGAAAAAAGTCACTAAAGACCTTTTCTGTTTGGAATGATCCAAAAAAACCTAAAAAAACTTTTTTCCATGCAATAAAAATAATTTTAGGAAAAAAACAAAAAAAAAACGTTTAAAAAAATCTTGACCACCTTTTGGTCCTGGCAACATGGAAATTTGTTAAAAGGAGTCCTTTTTGAGTAAGATTGTGCAAAAAATCCGAATTAGAATATTTTTCCTAGCGGATGCGCAGTGACTTTCTGGACTATATTATTTAAGAATATTAGTGTACTAATATTGTTGTTATAGAATAGAATAGAATAGAATACTTTATTGGTATAGCTTTACAGCTGCCATCATAAAGATGGATATACACGTCAGATATACAACACAATATAGTCACAGACACATAATCAAATACCTATACATACACTTAAATTTTAGATTTAACATAATGTACATTGATAAATATGAAAATTATTAATATTAGACAGAACTCATAACAGCAATCTAGTTGCTAAGTATTCTTCTACACTGTAGAATGCATGTTTACATAGTATACTTTTCACAACTCTTTTGAATTTCACCGGATGCAAAGATCTAACTTCATTTGGAAGATGATTATATAGCCTGACCCCCACATAATCTGTGGACTTCTCAAATTTGGATAGTTTGTGACCAACAGTAACAAACTGATTGGCATTCCTAGTTGAGTATGCATGTAAATCAGAATTTCTCTTGAATGAATGTAAATTATGCTTAATATACAATATGGATTTCAAGATATATATGGAAGGCAACGGTAAGATATTGTTATTAATGAAAACTTGCTTACAAGTATGCCCAAAAGGAATATTGAAGATAAGTCTAATAATTCTCTTCTGTTTAATAAACACTGTGTCTGATTTTGTGGAATTACCCCATAACGTAACATTATAAGTAAGGTGACAATAAACCAAAGAATAATATACATTAATGAGAGTTTTAATACTGAGTGTTCTCTTCAACTGTACTAAAGCATAGAATGAACAATTTAGTTTCTTATTAACATATTCAACGTGAACATCCCAACTCATAAACTGGTCCAAGAATACACCTAAAAATTTTATGTTTGGAATATTTACAATTTCAGGAATAGACACAACTGGCATATTTCGTTTGCATCTAAAATGTATATACGATGTTTTATCAATATTCAGTTGTAGCAAGTTTTGTGTACACCATGTTTGGAATAATCTGATAACCCTTGACACTCTATTTTGAAGCTCTACGTATGTATGTGCTGATACAATCACAGATGAGTCATCTGCGTACATTACAATGTGGTCATGAGTAATATGATCGGGTAGGTCATTGACAAAAATAAGAAATAGCAGTGGTCCCAACACAGATCCCTGCGGCACTCCTACATCTACACTGAAGATGTCTGACCTTTCCTTGTTTAATTCAACATAGAATTTCCTCTCCAGAAGATATGAGTTCAATAAATTTAACATGTTACCTCTTATTCCGTGGACATACAATTTGTTAAGGACAAATTCAAATTTAAGACTGTCGAATGCTCTGGAAAGATCAAAGAAGATACCCACTACAAGAAGACCATCATCAAGATGCCTATAGACAGATTCCATAAATACTTCAGTAGCCCCCTCTGTTGATCTTCCGGATCGAAAGCCATGCTGTTCTGAACACAGTGCATTATTTTTGTCCAAAAACTGTATGATCCTAGTGTAGTAAGCTCGTTCAAAAATTTTTGAAATTACATTTAACAAAGAAATAGGTCTATAATTATCAATACAAGTGTGATCGGATTTTTTATATACTGGAACAATTTTACTTAATTTTAGGTTTTCAGGAAATTCACCTGTGTTGTATACTAGGTTAATTAAATATGCCAGCGGTTCTGATATAACATCCTTGATGTGTTTGATCATTCTTGTGTTTAATTCATCATTTCCAAAAGAATGTTTATTTTTAAGACCACAAATAATATCAAGAACTTCATCAGATGTTACTGGAAAATAAACAAAACTGTCTATAGTCCACCTATGTGATAAAGTACAGTTTTGAGGGTTATTGTCAAGCCTATTTTTTAGTGCATTATTTTTGTCATTGAAATGGCATGCAAAATATTGAGCTAAATTTTTATCATCTGATATTAGTTTGTCTTCAATTTTGAGTTTAATTTTATTAGTACTTTGCTTTCTCCCTATAGTTTTATTTACTATACTCCACATAGTTTTTTGTTTATTATTACTACTTACAATTTGAAGATAATTGAATTCCCTTTTCTTTTCAGCAATAAGATTATTGTATTCCTTCTTGGTAGCTTTATACTCATTCCAGATGTTACTATTATTAGAGTTTTTAGCTTCATTAAATAGGTTTTTTAATTGTTTACTCCTAGCATATATGTCATGATCAACCCAACCTTTACTTTTATGCACGTCCTTACCTATTTTACTTTTAAGGGGACAGTTTGAAGTAATAGCAAAGTTTAAAGTATCCATAAATTCGATAAAAGCGTTATTAATATTACTTTCATTGTATACCTCGTAAAAACCAATCCTCATCAAGTCTTGTTTTAGGATGTCTAAATTATTATCATTTAAACACCTAAAACACTGCTGTTTTATATTAGATTCCATCCTATCCTGATTACGACTTACAACAATGTCAAAAATAATGGCAAGATGGTCACCCATATTGGGTTGATTGACTTGACAAGTATGATTCATAGTGATATTATTAGTAGCAATGTAGTCAATTTTTGTTTTAGTTACTTTATTGTTATTCATGAAAATACGTGTTGGTATATTTGGGATATTAAGAGACAAACCAAATGATTGAAAAAGATCATCTAATCGAAGTTTTTCATTGCTCTGAATTAAGTAGTTGATATTAAAGTCTCCACAGAGATAAATTTTATCAACACGGTTGTGAAAATGACCTAAAATATTAAAACAATTATTTATAAAAGAATCTAGATTGCTGTTAGGCGTTCTGTACACATTAATGACTAGAAATTTACAGTTACTGATTAAAATAGTCACAGCACAACATTCAAAGCTTTCTTCCTCAGAGAATTTACGGCAATCAACGACTGAGACTGCATACTTGTCTGTCCCAGATTTAGATAAAATAAGAGTTCCACCATGTATTTTATTTTTTCTAGTAAAATGGGTTACCAAAGTGTACCCTGGGATATAAATAAGATTAATATTATCCTCATTACACCAGTGCTCCTGAATACATAGAATGTCAGGTTTTTCAGCATTAGAAAAAAGCTCAAGATTTAAAAGTTTGTTTGTTAAACATTGTACATTAACCGAGATTAACTTCAATTTAAAGTCATTTACTATACGTGAAATAGTTGTATTGCTTGAGGACCCACCTAATGCGACAGCGTCCTCCTCATCTTGAAAAACGAGACTAATGCTCCACTGGGCCAGATTTCTCGCTTCCATGCATTCTTAATTAAGTCTCGTCTAATGGTCACTTTCATGGATGCATATATGTCAGGTTTTTTGGACTGATGGATTTCGCATTTTACGCCATCTAAATGATTTTCCAGGAACTTTTCTAATTGCTCCGGTTTTGTGTCAGGCTTTAGGCGAGTCACATGTAGGTTGATCATTTGTGGAACAGCCTCAATGTTGCAAGGTGACTCGGTACTTCCAACTAAGAACTTCCTCTTTTTTCTATGAGCTACCTGTGTCCACGCACCGTTGCTTGAAGACTCTGAAAGAACCGGAGCATTATTTTCAGTGTTCAACAGATTATGTAAAACAGTTTGAGTTTTGGCTTCTTGCATTGCGGCACTCATTTGTCTTGATGTAATGTATTTTTTTTCATTTGGCACTTCATTTCCAAAGTTTGTCGATGTTGAGGATCGCGCTAGCGTTCCGTCTGCAGGAATTTTAGTCACTACTAATTCAGTTTGTTTACTATTAGTAAGGTCATTAACATTTTGTAGTTGTTTATCATCTTTACCAGGGGAAGTCCAGTTTTTTCTTTTGTCAACGTTAATTACCTTGAATTCAGGTTCTTTAGTTTTTTGTTTTACTTTTTCTTCAAGGAGCTCGTTAGTTCTTTTTAACAATTGATTATTATCAAATAAAATTTTATATTTTTCCTCTTTTTCACTTAAAATTGTTTTTAGAAAATCAATTTCCAACTGTAGGATATGTGCATTTACCTCTTGAGTATGACTTACTGAGTTTCCTTTGGGATTTTCAGATTGTTCACATGTCTCACATACAATTCTAGTATCACATAACTTTATACATTTCTGCTTTTTTCTTGATGAACAAGATAAATGAAAAATACTTCCACATTTTATGCACACTATAACGTTAGTAGTTTTCTGGCAACATTTGAATGCTTTTTCCTTAAAATTCTCATCATTTACAGAGAGGAGTAATTTCACGTGCGCATCGTTCGGCGCCATCTTGATAATCAAAATTGATATAGACAGGTAAATGTTATTTTATACCGGGTGTAACAATTATACTGTGTTTTTTCCTTAAAGTTCGGAACACTCTGTGGAATATTATAGCATAGATAAAATATTGAAATTAAAACTTAATTGTAGCCTTAGGCTTTCTTAACATTTTCCTTTTTGATTCATATGCTTATGTTGGATAATAAAAAAGTTATGTACTTCAACAACTAGGCTTGTTCTTCATCAATACAGGGTGTTTCTAAATAAGTGCTACAAACTTTAAGGGGTAATTCTGCATGAAAAAATAATGACCGTTTGCTTTATAATACATGTCCGCAAATGCTTCGTTTCCGAGATACAGGATGTTGAATTTTTTCTTACAAACTGACGATTTATTTGCTACTCTAAAACCAGTTGAGATATGCAAATAAAATTTGTTAAGTTTTAAGAGGTAGTTATTGCGCATTTTCTGTCATACAATTAAGAATTTTATATTCACCATGGGCGTGCATACAGGATGTATCTAAAATGTTTATACCCATATGCACGCCAATGGTGAATATAAAATTCTTATTTATATGTCAAAAAATGCATAATAACTACCTCTTAAAACATACCAAATTTCATTTGCATATCTCAACCGGTTTTAGAGCAACAAATAAATCGTCAGTTAGTAAGAAAAAATTCAACATTCCGTATCTCGGAAACGAAGCATTTGCGGGCATGTGTTTATAATGCAAACGGTCATTATTTTTTCATGCAGAATTACCCCTTAAAGTTTATCGCACTTATTAAGAAACACCCTGTATTGATGAAGAACATATTTAAACTACCTAACTTTTTTATTATCCAAAAGCATATGAATCAAGAAGGAAAATGTTAAGAAAGCCTAAGGCTACAATTAAGTTGTAATTTCAATATTTTATCTATGCTATAATATTCCACAGAATGTTCCGAACTTTAAGGAAAAAACACAGTATGATTGTTACACCAGGTATAAAATGACATTTACCTGTCTAGCAACAATATTATTACACTGATATTCTTAAATAATAATGCTATAACATACTAAAAAATCACTCAAATCGGACAACAGGTTTAGGAAATTCGGGACATCAAACATGTATAATTCATCGAGTGACCCGATTTTTGTGATCGCGAGTGTATTTTCACTATTATAAATAGTATAATCAAAATTTAATAAAATTTATATTTGAAATGTTTCTTATTACCTATTTATTATTAATAATTTGATTTCTATAACAATTAAACAATTTTTCTCGCTCTTCACTTTTTGCCAGGGGTCCGCCCTTCACTTTTTACTGGGGCCCGCTCATCCCTCTCGGCGGCCCTGCCTCTCGCAGTGACGACTGCTCGCAATATGTTTGGCATCGAATAAATATGTATAAAGTCGACTTTACACTACCTACATGATTTATCATATGATTTGGCCCATGATGAGCCGCATGACAATGCTTATGATAAAACACAATGCTTATGACAAAATCATATGATAAGTCACACAGTGTAAACATGTAAATTTCACTCCATGACCAACTCATATGACAAATCACACGATAAATCATGTAATGTAAAGTCCACTTTATCCTTGCCTGGGGAATAGACCGATATTCCTTTACCAGGGCCATAACTTGTACCACATTTTCTGGAGGCCTAGGAGACGGCGAATAGCTATTTTTAATTCATCCCATAAATGCTCAATATGATTGAGATCTGGGCTGCATGCAGGCCATTCTAATCTTATCAACCCAACCTCTATTTAAGATATTTATGTTTATGAGTCAATCACTGTTTTTATTTACAAAAAATTATACAGATCTATAAGCTATCTATTAAGCAAAAAATGTTGTTACCGAAATCATAACAAACGACACCAAAACGTGTATCTATAAACTGATGTAGGATTCTTGAAAATTGGAGTACAAATAATAAAGTTATAAATTGTCAAACTTAATAAAAAATTTTGGGCGGCGGAATTTTGTACCGGTGAGTGTATATAGAAATATTAAATTTAATATTGATTTTAATACAAATTTAGGACATCCTCCATAATAGTGTCCCAAATTTATTTTCCACGTACGTTAAAAACTTAATTTTTGAGTTAAAAAAAATTGAGCTGCGCCCCAAAATCAATTTTCCCTTACTTTTGATCAGAATCGATTTTATTTTAATCGATTTTATTGATGGATATAGATTGTTTATGATGGATGATGGTTGGTTATGGTTATGTTAGACGTCAAGACGTCAGTGGACGTCATATTAAGCTTTTTTTAGTATTTACTAAAATATTTATGTAAATAAATAGATTATAAATGAAGCAAATAATTTTTACAGAAGAATCAGCAGTAACCAGTGCAAAATTTATAAACTTTAACATATCCAAATAACAAACTATTTCTCAATGTTCCATACATAATCTACCAGTTGACAAGTTTCTTCCGATTTAAACCTTAAACTTTGTAGGAGTAAGTAAAGAAATTACTTGTAACTCTAAAGTATACTTACGACAATATTTTTATCAACACTTAATATCGTTTTTGAAGTAGCAATGATGTTTTATGTATGCCTATTAATTAATAAATAAACTCAATTTTAAGGAAATACTAAAATCCAATGTCTACTAGCAATAATGTAAAATCTAAGAAATCCTCAAAGGATCGCGAAAAGAGGAAGTCTCTGCCAAGTACAAGCAATGCAAATGACAGTAACACAAGTGATAAAGGATCATCCGAGCAGGTAATCATTGAAGGATAGAATCAATTGTATAAATAAATTGTTTTTGGTTACATTACCTGGTTATTTGAAATACAATTTTTTAATACATCATAGGACTGGTCACTGGTTTATGTATAAATGGTGAAAATGGTTGTAACGTAAAGCAGCACAGTACTCTCTATCTCTCTCATAGGGCACTACAGCCCAAGTCAGGCCCTGGCGTCACCCAAAGCCCACCTCCAAGTATCTCTATTCCTAGTTAATCTCCTCTGTTTTTAAAACTTTTACTCTGGAGGGAAACTATTGGTGCAAATTTATAAAAATAGCAATTGGTTCCTCTCTAGTGGTTGTTGGTTGTCTGTACCACTCTCCATCTTCCTCTGATGCAATATTTCTGGATAAATTTGTGGATATTTGTGAACTTTTTGCATCTGATTCTTTATGTATTTTGGTAGGGGATTTTAATTTGGATTACTTAAGCAACAGTTTTTATACTAATAAAATTAAAAATATACTAACAATGTATGGTATTAGCCAGCTAACTGCTGAGCCCACCAGAATTACTAATGTAAGTAAAACTCTTCTTGATTATGTGTTAGTTAATCAAAATAATTGCGTGTCTGATGTCCATTCTTCACCTGCAATTACTGATCATTCAGTAATTTCAGTGAATTTTTCAAACTGTATTAATAACTTTACACTAATTTATCAAGATCTTTTAGGAACTTAAGTAGTACTAATATGAATAAAATTAAAACTGATTTGATTTCATACCGTTGGTCTTTGGATGATGTTGATGTAAATATTGTATACCAAGAGTTACATGATACTTGTGGTAGAACATTAAATAATGTAGCTCCCATCCAAACGTATAGTTATGGGGATCACTTGCAATAAAATAAGAGCTAGGGATAGCAGCTACAAGGTGTTTAAGAATTCTTTGGGTCAAGAGAGGAATAATAATTGGTTAACTTTTAAAAAACCTAGAAATGAGGTTGTGAATGTGTTGAAAGTCAAAAAGGACCAATACTACTTTGATAAATTGACAGAAATAAAAATAACTCTAAATTAATGTGGAAGACTTTAAAAAAATTAGTTAATAGGAACGGTCGGGATTTTCCAAATAATATAGAATTTGAGTTTAATGGTCAGAAAAGCATATGTCATGATAAGGTGGACATTGCAAACAATTTTAATGTGTATTATGTTAATAGCATAGAGCAGCGGTTCTCAACCACCGTGTCGCGACACACTGGTGTGCCGGAAGAACCTATCAGGTGTGTCGCGGGATTTACGAATACGATATTTTTATTTATATTTTTTTACTTGTTATAATATACCAATCATGCATATTGTTCTTGTTATGTTCTTACGAAATAAAAAATAATATGCTTAATATATTCATCTGTACTTACCTACCACTAGCAAAAATTTGTACATAATATAAGGGTGTCGCGAATCTGTAAGGAGTACGTTAGTGCGTCGCTGAGTAAAAAAGGTTGAGAACCTCTGGAATAGAGGATATAGTTAACAGTATGGAATTACAAGATTCTTGGATTAACGTTAATAGTAATTTATATATGCCCTTTACAAAATTTAAATTAATATCACTTTCTGACCTAAGACACATCATTAACTCTCTTGATAGTAAGTACAATCCACAAGACGTTCTTTGTAGTAAAATGATTAAAGAAGTATTTGAAACCATAGGTCATGTTATTTTAAATTTAATTAATACTTCCCTAGATGGTGGCATTGTTCCATCTGACTTAAAAATAAGTACAGTTGTTCCTATCCCTATCCCTAAAGTGATAATTAAGTCGAGCGAGTTTAGACCTATCAACATGTTACCGGCTTTGGAGAAAGTATTGGAAACAGTTGTATACGAGCAAGTTCTTGATCACATAGATTTGAACCATATTTTAATTAATCATCAATCCGGTTTTCGTAAGAATCATTCATGTGAAGCGGCTGTTCAACTCTCAATATGTAAATTTAAACAAGAAATAGATAGAAATAATTATACAGTTGCAGTTTTTCTAGATCTTAAACGAGCGTTTGAAACGATTGATAGATACATTTTATTGGATAAGCTAAAAACCTATGGCATTAATGGAGCTGTTCTAAATTGGCTAAGGAACTTCTTAACTGACAGAAAGCAAAGAGTAAAAATCTCTGATTTATTATCCGAAACTGTCACTAATAACGTTGGTGTACTGCAGGGTAGTGTACTTGGACCATTGCTTTTTATATTATATTTAAATGATATAAATTTGTTTGTGGACTGTGAATTTATTAACCTTTTCGCTGATGATACCCTTTTGGCTTGTAGCGATAGTTCTATTGAAGGGGCGGTTGACAAAATGAATCACGTTTTAATGTTCAGTGTCTAAATACTTAAAACTTAATAAACTTAAATTAAACGTAAGTAAGACAAAAGCCATGATAGTTACATCTAAATTTAAGTACAGGAGTCTTAATACTAACAATATAATGTTAAACATTGATGGGGAACTAATTGAACTAGTGACACAAATTAAATATCTTGGTTTTCAATTAGATAATACTCTATCATTCGACAAGCATCTAGAGTATATGTGTAAAAAACTCGCAAAAAAATTGTATTTCTTTACAAGAATTTCTAAGAATTTGTCACTTCAGTCAAGGATCACTGTATATAAATCGATAATCCAACCTCACTTTGATTTTTGTGCATCCATCTTATATCTTTTAAATCTTAACCAACTAGCCAAATTACAAAAATTACAGAATCGTGGAATGAGGATCATTTTACGTACAAGTAGATTAACACCTGTCACATTGATGTTGAATTCTTTGCAGTGGTTTTCTGTATCGCAACGTCTTTTTTATTTGACCATGATATTGATTTTTAGAATTGTACATGGATTGGCACCTAAATATTTTCTCGATCTTGTTAGTTACAAATTCAGATATTCACCCTTATTTTACGAGAAATTCTAATAATATTTACATCAGAAGAACCAATACTACAGGTGCTATGAACTCACTTCTCTATAATGGTTTTGATAATTTCAATAAGTTGCCAACGGAACTCAAGTTGAAGACCTCAATTAACATGTATAGGACAGATTTAAAGAATTATGTTGCAAATCGTATTTAATGTCTCATGTGGCTTCTAAATGTGTTTTTAACTGCGTGTAGTTTAATGTAATATTTTGAGTAATGTAGTATTTTTAATGCTTGTATTGTAATGGAATATTTTAAGTGATTTTTATTTTTTGTTTTATTTTTATTATTATGACTTGCATATTGTATCTTAATACCACTTTTCTATTGTCAAATAATTTAAATTGTATATACATATTATAAAATATCTCAATTGTAACTGTATATTAGGGTTACCTAATTTTTGAATAAATTCTTCTTCTTCCAGTTATCCACGCTCAATATCTCTAAAATATCAGTTCTCACTTCATCGATCAACCTCTTTCTGTGTCTTCCTACTGGCCAATGTCCCACCATAGTTCTACTAAGCATTCTACTACACTCACTGGCACAAAATTCCGCCACCCAAAATTTTTGATTAAGTTTGAGAATCTATAACTTTATTATTTGTACTCCTATTTTCAAGATTATTGCATCAATTTGTAAGTACATGTATTGATGTTGTTTGTTATTATTCCGGTAACAAAACATGTTTGCATAGATGGCTTTATAAGGGGGTCAATGGAAGTGTTGTATTTTCTCCTAACTTTAAAACAGTCTGTGGAAAAATTGGAGGGCTGATTTCGTTTCATACTCCTTTTGTGTTATCCTGGTGGTATCACTAAGGTTCTGTTTTTGGAAATAGAGACTACAGGCCCATGTCAAAAAATGGATGGGTCATAATATGAACCACCAGGTGATATATATATATATATATATATATATATATATATATATATATATATATATATATATATATATATATATATATATATATATATATATATATAGGACGATATAGGAGCATAAAATAATAAGATTCAGCACTATGCCGTCACTTGTAAGCTGTCCAACTGAGTGCTGCGCTGGTGAGAATTCAAAAGAGATCCATGAAAAATAATAAGAAAGCACGCAGTGCCGTATGATATGCAATTATTATATAAAGGTAAATTTAATTAATTTTATTTTGCTTGCAAAAAAATGGTGCGCCACAAAGTTGGTAAATTTTTTTGATTTTCTGACAATTTCCAGGGTAAATTTGGTCATTTCATTCTGTACGGCATCAGTTTCATACTGTTTCAATACAGCTTCTAATCCATTATTCCACAACACCGTACAAAAATCATGCAACAAGGAGAAAAATCGAGGGTTGCAATCCCCTTTTTTCCGTGGTCCGGGGGGTGATTTGAAAAAGTACAGCTTCGGTTCCAAAACATTATCTAGCACTCAAAAGTACTACTAAAAATAATGCCGTCAAAAAATTATTGTCCATTTGAATGTATGTATATTAATAATTATCTTAATTTCAGGGTATACTTGATTTATAAAGCTGTACTTAAAATCATTTGACTCTGTACGGCAACTTTTTTTTTAACATGATATTGTAAAATACAATTATTGTTATTGCCGTTCAAAAGAAACTGTTCTAAAAAAAAATTAGAAAAATACAAAAACAGTAATGTTTTAAATTATTGCAAAAGTTTAAATATTCATAGATTAATAAAGTATAGCAATTTTCTACATTTTTCTCTTGTTTTAAATAGTATTAGGATAAATAAATTAGGAAAAAATGATGCCATACATTTTAACGCTAAACTTCGTAACAGAATATAGAGTATGGTGCAAATGAAAGGAATAAATTCGTTATTTTGTAAACCGGCGACTTTAAGAAAAAATCCCAAAACAGGTCGATTTTTATTTTTAAATTATGTTATTTGGCATATCTCATACTAGTGACGTCATCCATCTGGGGTAATGACGTAATCGATGATTTTTTTAAATGAGAATAGGGGTCATATTCTAGCTCATTTGAAAGGTCATTCAATAATCTACTGTCATAATGTAGGAGGTTTAAGGACAAAATTATCCGATTTCTCTGCAGCAGTTAATTGTTCTTGCTTTGATATATTTGTCATTATTGAAAGTTGGTTGAATGATGATTTCCTAGATAAGGAACTTTATTTGGTTAATTATCAGATATTCAGATGTGATAGATCTAATCTTTCAAGTACTAAAAGTAGAGGGGGGGGGATTTTGATACTTATTCATAGAAAAATAAAAGCATTTAAAATGAGCCACATAAACAATTCAGTGGAACAGTTATTTATATCTTGTTCTGTTTCAAATTTTAATTTTATCATTGGTGGTGTGTATATTCCTCCTAATAGTCCAAATAATTGCTATCTATCACATGTTGAAACGATTGAAGATTTGAGAATTCAGTATAATAAGTGCAGCTTTTATATTTTTGGTGATTTTTTTAACTTGCCTAACATAACTCCCGATTTAAATAATATATCACCGTCTCAGATGAATGAAAACATTTCTAGTGTAGCACAATGTTATGCTTTTCTTGATTTTAAACAACATATTACTATTCCTAACTCTAATAATAAGTTTTTAGATCTACTATTTTCGAATGTGGATAGTATCTACTTTCATGTGCAATAGATCCTATTTTTTCTGAATCTACCCATCACAAACCATACTCCTTTGATTTACCTATATCGGACATTACAAATAATTTACTGTGCCAAGAATTTTACTATGATTTCAGAAACGCTGATTATATTAGCTTACAGAATTATTTGGGACCTATCAATTGGCACAAGTATTTAAATTTAAATGACATAAATACTGCAGTACACAATTTCTATCATATTCTGAGTATGGCATTAAATCTTTTTGTGCCCAAAAAGAAAAGTAAGGTATCAACTTTTCCAAAGTGGTTCAATGCTGAGTTGAGAAATTTAATCATCCAAAAGAATATAGCTCACAAAATTACAAGAATACTGGCAATCGCTGTTATTACATAGAGTTTTCAAGGTTCCGTAGTCAGTGTAATATTTTATCTAAATAATGTTTTGTGAATTACAAAAAAGACCTTGAAAATAATTTTAATACCGATCCCAGGTCATTTTGGAGATTTTTTAGCCGAAAAAATAATCTATATGATGTTCCTAATAATATGTACTTATCTAGCTGATAAAAGAGCTGTGAATGGTGATCAGATAAGTGAACTTTTTGCTGTTTACTTCTCTGAAGTTTATGTTTCTTCCCTGGATGTAAGTTATCATGACACATTTAATAAAGTGTGATTCTTTGACAGTGGAAGTTATTTATGACGGTTTGTCAAAACTTTCTAATAATGTAACAGCTGGACCGGATGGACTTCCCGATTTTTTCTTGAAAAACTGTGCTTACAGTCTAACTCAACCATTGTTTGTTCTACACTCACCGGCAGAGAAAACGGGCACCCCAAAAAATGGGTCATTTTTAATGTCTTGTATTTCCTAAACCTGATGTCCGATTTAAGTAATTTTTTTAATATGTTATAGCCTTATTCTTTATCAATATCGCTGTAATAATATTGTTGCTAGACAGGTACATTGTCATTGTATACAGGGTGTACGAATCAAACTGTGTTTTTTTCTCAAACTTTGGAACACCCTGTGTAATGTTCTAGCTTTTATAAAATACTAAAATTAAAACCCAACTATAGCCACAGATTTTCTTAACATTCTGTTTTTGAAGTTATACTTCTTTACCGGCGATAGAGGGTGAATTTTTATATGTTAAAACCTATCAGCCCGGCGCATGCGCATTATAACTTTGTTCTGATTGGATGTTCAAATGACATGTCAAAAATTATCCGATATGGCAGCTGTAGGACAGCTGTGGTTTGGAGGTAAAGGTAAAGGTAAACAAATGTATAATATATTACTTTTATTGTTGTGAGGACAGAAACAAAAAAGTTTATAATATTGTAGTGACTTTTAAATAGTTTTTAAAAGCAACAGGTACGTAATAATTGTTAATGTATCATGGGTATAAACCTACCTATTTGATCTGCCAAAATACATAGTATGTAATACTTTTATTTATATAATTTGATTACCATCAAAATTTCTATCAATATTCACCTAATATATTGTTTTCTTACTCTATGTTTTGTTGTATTTTTTCAATTCTAAATCATTTCAATTCAAAATTAAAATAATTTGATCAATTTTCAAAATATCAAAATATCACAAGTTTAATCCGTTTAGTTAGTCGATCTTCGTAAATAATGACACATAGTGTCCGTGGCTAAGCGTTGAAGGCGAATGAATTCCAATACCAACCGCGCTTATCAGCGCTGGTTCGAGTCCCAATAGAAACTTTCTTTTTTGTTTTTTTTTAATACATTTTATGATTGTAAGTATATTTATTATATAATTTTATTTTCAGAAAATACGTATTTAGTTAAAAAAAATTTCGACAATTAATGTTCAGACATCATTTGTGGCTTGTTTAATGTGTTTGTGTGTGTTTTATTCTTTTATTATTTTAATTTTTGGCACTATTCTAATAAAAATGTTTGAGAAGTAGTAAGTATAAATTAGTTTAATATTTAAACAAAATATAAATAAAAAGTATATTAATTTCGTTTAAATCATATAATAGAAGTATAACTTCTTACGTGCGTACAAAGTACACACACATTCTTTTTTTATTTATTTGTTTATGTTGGATAATAAAAAAGTTAGGCACTTTAACAACTACCCCTGTTTTTCGTCAATACAGGGTGTTTTTCAATAAGTACGGCAAGCTTTAAGGGGTAATTCTGCATGATAAAATGATGACAGTTTGCTTTATAAACTTATGCCCGCAAATACTTCGTTTCTGAGATAGGGGGTGTTGAAATTGTTCTTACAAACTGACGATTTATTTATTGCTCTAAAACGGTTTGTGATATGCAAATGAAATGTGGTAGATTTTAAGACCTAGTTATTGCGCATTTTTGGCGTACAATTGAGAATTTTATATTCACCATTGGCGTGCATACGGGATATATCTAAAATATTTATACCCGTATGCACGCCAATGGTGAATATAAAATTCTTAATTGTACGCCAAAAAATGCGCAATAACTACCTCTTAAAATCTACCAAATTTCATTTGCATATCACAAACCGTTTTAGAGAAATAAATAAATCGTCAGTTTGTAAGAACAATTTCAACACCCCCTATCTCGGAAACGAAGCATTTGAGGGCATACGTTTATAAAGCAAACTGTCATTATTTTATCATGCAGAATTACCCCTTAAAGTTTGCCGTACTTATTTAAAAACACCCTGTATTAACGAAAAACAGGGGTAGTTGTTAAAGTGCTTAACTTTTTTATTATCCAACATAAGCGAATGAATGAAAAAACAGAATGTTAAGAAAACCTGAGGCTATAGTTTGGTTATAATTTCAGTATTTTATAAAAGCTAGAACATTCCACAGGGTGTTCTAAAGTTTGAGAAAAAAACACAGTTCGATTCGTATACCCTGTATACAATGACAATGTACCTGTCTAGCAACAATATTATGACAGCGATATTGATAAAGAATAAGGCTATAACATATTAAAAAAATTACTTAAATCGGACATCAGGTTTAGGAAATACAAGACATTAAAAATGACCCATTTTTTGGGGTGCCCGTTTTCTCTGCCGGTGAGTGTATATAACTTATCATTGAAATTAGGCATTCTTCCTGATAAATGGAAAACTAGCCATTTAATTTCAATTTTTAAATCTGGCGAAAGAGAAAGTATAGAAAATTACAGAGGTATATCTAAACAATCGACCATTCCTAAACTACGTAATAAGTTGATTTATAACCATATTAGTTTTACTTGTCAACAATTAATAAATAATTATCAACATGGCTTTATGCACAAGAAATCCACAATTACAAACTAACTATCTTATGAAACATCTATTATCAGAGATCTGGAAAGAAAATGTCAGGTAGATTGTGTATACACAGACTTTTCAAAAGCCTTTGATAGGATTGACTACTACTTACTGTTACATAAACTTAAGGCATATGGTTTCAGCGATCAGCTTTTAAAGTGGTTTGCTAGCTATTTAATAGGTCGCACACAAAAAGTCAAACTGGGTTCATTTATGTCAGATGCAATACAAATAAAATCTGGAGTTCCACAAGGTGCTCATTGCTCGCCCCTTCTGTTCAATCTGTTTATTAACGACATAGGTGAATGTTTTAATCACTCTAAGTACTTGCTATTTGCTGATGATTTAAAGATGTACAGATCTATCAAAGATCATGAAGATTGTCGTCTCCGTCAAAACGATCTCAATAATTTAGTTGAGTGGTGTAACAAAAATAGACTCTTTTTAAACGTTAATAAATGTCATTTCATTAGCTTCCACAAAGTTGCAAAAAATATCAATCATCATATGTCATCGATAGTAAAGCGCTCTCTTATGTTAAAACAGTAAAGGATTTAGGAGTAATATTCGATGAAAACTTAACGTTTGTGGATCACATTAACTATGTGACAGCAAAGGCTTCAAAAGTATTTGGTTATATACTTCGCAGTTGTGCTGATCTTTCCCTTAATACAATAAAGGCTGTTTACTCATCATTGGTTATATCTATATTAGAATTCTTCTCTATTGTCTGGTCACCATTTTATAATGTTCATGTTATTTGTCTCGAGAGAGTTCAAAATAAGTTTTTAAGATTTGCAGCGTACAGATTGGGATATAATGTTATTGAACTAAACCACAACTATACCATCATCCGTAGTAATCTCAATTTGCACTCCTTAAAAGACCGTAGAATTTTAAATGATCTAGCTTTTATTTATAAACTATTAAATAGTGAAATCAATTGCCCTGATTTATTAAAATGAATAAACTTTAATATTCCAAACCATGATCTGAGAAATAATAACTTGTTCCATGTACCTCATCATTCAACAAACTATGGTCTTAACTCACCAATAGATAGAACTTTGAGTCGCCTGAATGATTTGGACATCGATTTATTCTCTTCTTCCAGTAGAGTATTTAAAAACCGACTAAAATCAATTTTTCTGGTTAGCACTTATGTTTAATGTTTAATATTATATTTTCAGTAGATTTGTTAATTTTTGCCATGGACAATGCTTTTGTATTATGTAATTTATTAATTTTTTATTGTCTGTAGTTAGTTGATTAATGTCGGTTTATATTATATTATTATTATTACTCCAGGCTGTGGGTGAAAAATAGGTCGATTTCAGGATATAATTCAGAAATTTTTGAAACCTATCAGGTGTTGTAAAGGACGATGCCAGGAATAACTTATACTAAAATGTGACCAAAAATATTTTGAGCTTTTTTTGTTATTGCCATTTTCATTTGTTAAATTTGCAATTTTTAGAGATTTTTAATTTTGCAGCTTAGGATATTGATTCTAGAGAAAAACTTTTTAATAGAAAGTTGTAGTAAATTAAAAAACCTACAATTTGAGCTATGGTCAGTTTAATTTCGCTTATTGGTTATTGCAAAACAGCCTGCGAAAGGTCCTAAATGGCCGTTTTTTACAGTTGCGTTATTTATTGTACAAATAATTTTTTTTATTTTTTAAAGCTTTAAAATGGCGATATTTCAATTCCAAACATAAAAAAAAATTGTAAGGCCGGATTAACGAATTTGCTGCTTAGATATTATAAATTGTTTATCCCAAGAGGTCAAATGTCGAAGGCTATAACTTTTTGAAAAAAAATCGTAGAGAGTTGGTGAAACATCCAATCTCCTTCTAAAGAGTTATATTTTCATATTCTGATGTAAATAAATGCGTAAAACATTTTTAAACCTCTAATTTTTGGGTTTGAAAATAAGGGGGCAAATTTCGTTAAAAACATTTAGAGCTGAAGCGGCCCTGTACATCCTATGAGTTTTTAACTTACAGATTATTGTTGCTGAAGACGAAACGAAGATTTATAAAAAAATAAAAAAATTCTACGACCAACTGGAGCCGAGCTAAATGTTGGGTTTGAAAATAAGGGGGCAAATTTCGTTATAAACATTTAGAGCTGAAGCGGCCCTGTACATCCTATGAGTTTCTAACTTACAGATTATTGTTACTGAAGACGAAACGAAGATTTATAAAAAAATAAAAATTTTCTACAACTAACTGAAGCCGAGATAATTATTTCTTTTTTCTTAAATCGTAGTGCCTTTATTTATAACAATTAAGAAATTATTTTACAGTCATTGACTAAAGAAAGACTTATATTATCTTAAAATAAACAATATTATAAAATATAGTTACATTTAATTATTAAAAATTATTTTTAAAATCGCCCGGCTAGCTTCAAATCCGCGCGCTCGGAAAATTTTTACGTAACTTGTATTAAATTTTGACCGAAAACAATTTACTAATATTACCATTATAATATACAGTCTATTTACCACTGTATTTGTTTTTCTTGATAAACTTTTATATGTGAAATCTCATTTCTGAAGAAATAATATTACAAAAATGATACAAATATATGAAATATATAAACTATATTTTAAATTTTTTTTCATTGTTATATAAATATAATAATAATAATGTTACTTCTTATTATACAATATAAAATTTCTCTTCTTGTAGTGACTATCCGTTTTGGATGTTGGCGACCATCATGCCAATTTGGCAAACCCCATTTGGAAACTGAGAACCAGGAAGGCGAAGGATTACCTTGCTAGAAAATTTACGTTCGTCGTTGCAACACAACAACTACAAATCTTTTTAGAGCAGCAGTACCGATTTAGTGTGCAAGTACAGATTGCCATGATGGTCGCCAACATCCAAAACGGATAGTCACTACAAGAAGAAAAAGTTTTATGTTGTATAATAAGAAGTAACATTATTATTATTATATTTATATAACAATGAAAAAATTAAAAATATAGTTATATATTTCATATACAGTGTGTCCACGGATGGGGTGCCCAAGAGGAAAAACTTTTTTATTTTAAATTTTAGCGAAAAATGTCATTCTTGATAAAATGTTTTGCTTGTTCTAAAACCCCATAAAATGAAATAAAATTCAAGTTTTTCAAATCCTGCAATTTTATAGCCAATTTTATGTAAATCCCTATAAATTTTTGAACTAAGTTCGAAATTGTATCAATAATAACTTCGGAGAACAACCCTTTCGCTTCTCTGGATTATGAAGCCAGACTTTGTCGTTCTCCTTGAATCATCAAATTATTTATTAATTAAATAATTATTAATCCAATAATTTTTATATTGAAATTTAACACAAGATAAATTCTTTATTGAACGCTTAACAATGTCGAAAAAAATGGCAATTCGCAAATTATTTATCGGAGTTGACAGTTACTAAGCTACATTGTGGCTTGGCAACACTACATTATTGTTATGACTTCGAATTTAGTGCAAAAATTTATAGGGATTTACATAAAATTGGCTACAAAATTAAGCAGGATTTGAAAAACTTAAATTTTATTTCGTTTTATGGGGTTTTAGAACAAGCAAAACTTTTTATCAAGAATGATATTTTTCGCTAAAATTGAAAATAAAAACGTTTTTCCTCTTGGGCACCCCAACCGTGGACACACTGTATATGTATCATTTTTGTAATATTATTTGTTCAGAAATGAGATTTCACATATAAAAGTATATCAAGAAAAACAAATACAGTGGTAAATAGACTGTATATTATAATGGTAATATTATTAAATTGTTTTCGGTCAAAGTTTAATACAAGGCCGCTCGCAAAAGCACCGATTTTAAAAATAATTTTTATAATTAAATGTAACTATATTTTATAATAATCTTTATTTTAAGATAATATAAGTCTTTCTTTAGTCAATGACTGTAAAATAATTTCTTATTGTTATAAATAAAGGCACTACGATTTAAGAAAAAAGAAATAATTATCTCGGCTTCAGTTGGTTGTAGAAAATTTTTATTTTTTTATAAATCTTCGTTTCGCCTTCAGTAACAATAATCTGTAAGTTAGAAACTCAATAGGATGTACAGGGCCGCTTCAGCTCTAAATGTTTATAACGAAATTTGCCCCCTTATTTTCAAACCTAACATTTAGCTCGGCTTCAGTTGGTGGTAGAAATTTTTTAATTTTTTATAAATCTTCGTTTCGTCTTCAGCAACAATAATCTGTAAGTTAAAAACTCATAGGATGTACAGGGCCGCTTCAGCTCTAAATGTTTATAACGAAATTTACCCCCTTATTTTCAAACCCAAAAATTAGAGGTTTAAAAATGTTTTATGCATTTATTTACATCAGAATATGAAAATATAATTCTTTAGAAGGAGATTGGATGTTTCACCAACTCTCTACGATTTTTTTTCAAAAAGTTATAGCCTTCGACATTTGACCTCTTGGGATAAACAATTTATAATATCTAAGCAGCAAATTCGTTAATCCGGCCTTACAATTTTTTTTATGTTTGGAATTGAAAGATCTTAATTTTAAAGATTTAAAAAATAAAAAAAATTATTTGTACAATAAATAACGCAATTGTAAAAAACGGCCATTTTGGACATTTCGCAGGCTGTTTTGCAATAACCAATAAACGAAATTAAACTTACCATAGCTCAAATTGTAGGTTTTTTAATTTACTACAACTTTCTATTAAAAAGTTTTTCTCTAGAATCAATATCCTAAGCTGCAAAATTAAAAATCTTTAAAATTGCAAATTTAACAAATGAAAATCGCAATAACAAAAAAAGCTCACAATATTTTTGGTCACATTTTAGTATAAGTTATTCCTGGCATCGTCCTTTACAACACCTGATAGGTTTCAAAAATTCTTGAATTATATCACGTTTTTTCACCCACAGCCTGGGGTATATGTATTGTCACTGCATAACGTGGATTGTGTGTATGTTAAATTTAGTTTTATTGTAATGTACTTACTACAGTTTTATGCTGTCACACTTTCATTTAATTCATTTAATTTTGTTTTTTGTTTTTTTTACTGTTTTACTGGACTTTACTATTACTACTTTTACTTCTACTTATTGTTTATATAATGTATATTTTTTATGAAATTGGGGAAACCCGTAAATAAATAAATAAATATGTATAAATAAATTCTCTATTCAGTAATATAAACGTTTACATAATTCTTTGTACAGGGTGTCCAAAACTAATTTTCTAATTTAATTATTTGACAAAAAAAAAAAAGAAAAATGTATGTACAGTGGAACCTCGATAACCCGGATTAATCGGGACCGCGGCCGATCCGGGTTATCGAAAATCCGGGTTAGCCGGAGAATATAGTAAAAATTAATAAATAACCTCCATTATAATTACAAAAACATGAAACACATATGCACAGTACACATCTAAATTACGTATAGTTGTATAGAGTGTAGAGTTTTGTTCATTTCTTGGTAAAAAACTCAGTCATACTGTAGAGATGTACCGACACCATAATATGGTAGGTCTGGATTCCGCGTACGAAAAAAAAGTTGATAAATAGCAAGCTGAAAATTTGTTATTAGCTTAAGGGTGTCTAGTCGGACAAACATTAATATATGGGAACACTGGAACAGGGGAAGTTTTAACTGTGGAACAGGCTAAAAATTTGGAACGGTCAGACCACGAAAACGGCACATGTATTTTGTCCGACAGAACAGACTTAAACTCTCCGAACAGAGATTAAACTCTCATGCAAAAATCAGACTGCTATTTATCACCAAATTGGCGTTTTAATGAGTGGAACATGTAGAATATGTCAAATGACAGGAATTATGACAGGTGATAAATAGCAGTCTGATTTTTGCATGAGAGTTTAATCTCTGTTCGGAGAGTTTATGTCTGTTCTGTCGGACAAAACAAATGTGCCATTTTCGTGTTCTGACCGTTCCAGATTTTTTACCTGTTCCACAATTAAAACTGCCCCTGTTCCAGTGTTCTCATATATCAAAGTTTATCCGACTAGACACCCTTAAGCTATTAACAAATTTTTAGCTTGCTATTAATCAACTTTTTTTTCATACGCGGGATCCAGACCTATGGTATCATAATATCATATTATGATGCTGCAATAAATTTATTTTAAAGATTCGCCTTTATCAATCCTACCTAATGTTTCTAGTTTCTTTTCCATTGTCACAACATTTTTACGTTTTGTTAACATTACAGTTTTGTTACCATTACGTAGACAAAAATCAGGCAAACACAATCTGAAGCACGATTACAGAACGGAAGTGATTAAAACAATGTTGTTATTTAAGAACAGACTAAGGCCATTGTTTTAAAAAAGAATTTTTAAATAGTCACGTCTATTTTAAACAATGCTAAGACAGTTTGACATAAATAACGGAAAAGGAATACAGACAGGTGCCTGTTCTTTCCGATAAGCTGAGACGGTCGCTCTGCCTGCCGCCGTGTGCATGAATCATTTTTACTGTTGTACATACTTATATGTGTTCAAATTACACAAATACACATTATCTCTCAAATATTATTTGACCTACATACATTTTTATTTGATAAAATTGTTAAATTGTTTATTTGTTAAATTTTTGTCTGATGAAAATCGGTCCGGGTTAGCCGGACTTCCGGGTTATCGGGGGCCGACTTATCGGGGTTCCACTGTAATTTCTTTAACTCAGAATATATTTTAGTGTTGCCCGAAAACAGAAAAAGATAGTTATTTCAGAAATAAACATTGCTTTTCGATTATATTCAATGTTCAAGCCAGCAATTTAGGCAAAAGCAATATTTATTTCTGATATAAATATTGTTGTCTGATTTCTGACAGCAGTCAAATATATTTTGAATTAAATAAATTACATAAATTCTTCTTTTTTTGTCAAATAATTTAATTAAAAAAATCATTTTTTTGGACACCCTGTATAAATAAGTATGTAAATGTTTATATTACTGAATAGAGAATTGAATGACCTTTCAAATAAGCTAGCATACGACCCCTATTGTTACGTCATCACACCCGGGATTATTTAAAAAAATCATCATAATTTAAAAATAAAAATCGACCTGTTTCGGGATTTTTCCTTATAGTCGCTGGTTTACGAAATAATGAATTTATTTTTTTCATTTGAACCATACTGTATATCTATGTAAATTATATTTTATTTAATATTTTTTTACTTTTTCATCATTGTGAACTTTCAGATTTGTACGGCATTTACTATTTATAAATTATTGCATTAAGTACAAATAAACTATCTAAATGCCGTATAAAAAATATCGTCATGAATTTACATTTCGTTCTATGGATGTTTCCTTGAGTTTTTTCCCCTACAAACCTTTGGACCAACGAAAATGTACGGCATGTAAAAAAATATTATCTATGCATAAAATGCTTTCAAAATAAATTAATTTTATGTTGTTTCAAATCCCCTCCGGATCACAGAAAGAGAAGGGATTGCAACCCTCGATTTTTTCTCCTCGTCGCATGATTTTTGTACGGCGTTGCGGAATAATGGATTAGAAACTGTATTGAAACAGTATGAAACTGATGCCGTACAGAATGAAATGACCAATTTAGCACCATAGTGCTGAATCTTATTATTTTATGCTCTTATATCGTCCTATATAAGTCACCTGGTGGTTCATGTGACCCATCCAATTTTTGACATGACATCTAATATCCAAATATCTCCTTTCTTGTAAGAGCTGTAAATAAAAACACTGATTTGAAGGTTTATTTAATTAAAAATATCAAGCACACTAAAATCAACAAAACAAAATTAACAACAAAAGTAAACATTTCAATAGCATGTATGTCCACCTCTTGCAGCAACTGCTTCTTGCAATATGTTTGGCATCGAATAAAGATGTGTTATCCTTGCCTGGGGAATAGCCCGATATTCCTCTACCTCTACCAGGGCCATAACTGTACCAAATTTTCTGGAGGTCTAGGATGACGGCGAATATTGAACTTTTTAATTCATTGAGGATTGAGATCTGGGCTGCATGCGGACCGTTCTAATCTTATCAATCCAAACTCTATTTTATGAGTCAATCAGTGTTTTTATTTACAAAAAATGGTACAGCTGTTACAAAGAAAAGAGATATTCGGATAATTCAAAAAACAGAATTTTAGTGATGCCTCAAGGATAATATGACAGGACTATGAAACAAAATCCCCTCTATATGACCTTACGTCTTGTACTATTTGTGTCCACTTTTTCGAAATTAGAATATGATCTATTTGGTTTCCATCCATTCTTCCTGGTATCATCCATGTTATTTTGTGTTCTTTTTATGTTTATGCCTAGTACTGACTATTATATATGTGTTTGTTGCTGCTGCTAGGTTGAAGATTTTTCCTCCATTGTCGTTCGTAGTGTCATGAATGGTTTCTTTGCCCGCTACATTACTATTATAGTCCTCCTTTCCGATCTTTGCATTGAAGTCACCCAATATTATTAATATATCATTCCTCGGAATATTTTCACAGGTTTCTTCCAGGATGTCGTAGAATTCTGCTTTATCTTCTTGGCTTGCTTCTTCCGTGGGTGCATAGCAATTGACTATCGAGATGTTGGCTTGTTTATTTTCTATTCTTATGTAAGATATCCTTCCATTAACTGCTTTGAATTGTATCACTTTTTCCCTCATTTTTTTGTTCACCATAAATGCCGTACCATTGGTTCCCTGTTTGTTTTCTCCCGCATAGTATATGCTAAAGTTTTTCTTCTCAATTTTTCCTTCTTTCTTCCATCGTATTTCTTGTAGGGCTAGGATTTCTAGTTCGTATTTTTTCATTTCAAGGGCTATTTCTTGCATCTTACCTACTGCTAGCATGGTTCTAATATTCCAAGATCCCATTCTAATGGGTTTCGTTCTTTTCTTCTTATTGAGATTCTTTCTTTCTTTTGTGTGCGTTATTTTGTTTTCGTTAACCGTTTGCATTGCCGAGTCTGTTTCCAGTGGTAGTATCTTTTGATTTTCATCAGCTAGTTTTTTGGGAATGTTTCTACTTTACCGTCTTTTCTCCATCTCCATTTTTCATTACCATCCACGGTTAATCCATTGTAGTCCCTTTTAACATTTCTCCCCATGTCTCTTAATTCCTTACACTTTGCTCCTATTTCTTTCTGAATATTTCTTTCTAAGACTGTCATATCTTGGCTTATGAAAATCTTCTCCCCTTTGATATGTCTCAATTTACTTTTCTTCTTCATTACCTTATTTTTTTCTTCTATACTTCCCATTTTCAATAGACAAGTTCTGTCTCCCAGCTTAACTGCTTTCTCTATTTTTGTGTTCTCTTCCAAGTGCTGTTTGATGAAGTTTGTCATTTTTTCTTTTAGTTCAGCTTCATCATTCGCATCTATTTTGAGACCCGTTATTACTAGGTTGTTTTGCTTCATTTCTTTTTCACACCGTTCTACCCTAATTTCCAAAATATTTAGCTTTTTCTTTGTTTCCTCGAGTTCAAATGCGGACACTGATCACATATTGTTGATAGCAAAACTTAAGATGAAAATCATCAAAGCAAATAATCATAAGGAAAGAAAAATGAGGAAATGGAATATAGCCAAACTGAAAACGCAAGAAAAAAGCAACAATATACAGAACAACTGGAACAGAAACTGGGCAGGTACGAGAACATAGAAATAGAAGAGGAATGGAAAAACATTAAGAACAGCATAATAGAGACAGCAGAACAAATAATAGGATTCCAAAAAAACAAAGAATCGAAAGAATGGTTTGATGACGAATGTCACCAAAAAAGTCAATTGAAGCACCTCGCAAGAAACAAATGGCTACAGAGTGCCGAACAGGAACAATTGGACCAATATAGAAAAGAAAAACAAGAAGCATTGAAACTCTATAGAAGAAAGAAGAACACATGGATCATTGAACAAATGCAAGAATTAGAATCGAGTAATAAAGACAACAATAAATTGTTCGAATACATAAAACAACAATACAACACCAAAAAAACTGTCACAAAAATAAACAAAAAAGATTGGGAAAAACATTTCACGAACCTATACAAAAACAACAACAAGGCAGATTCAGAGGATGAGGATATAAGATATAACAGAGATGAAAAGGAAGGTGCACCTACTTATCAGGAATTCATGGAGGTACTAAAACAACTAAAAGTAAACAAAACGCCAGGGCAAGATGAAATCAACAACGAACTGATCATCAACGGAGGAGAGGAGCTCACGAAGCGAATGCACAAGTTAATGGTTACAATTTGGAAGGACGAAAGCATGCCCATAGAATGGAAAAATGGGCATATCACACCAATCTTTAAGAAAGGAGATCCAACTAAGTGCTGCAACTACAGAGCAATTATGCTACTAAATACAACGTATAAGATATTGACCACAATTATAAGAAACCGGATAAATCAATACACAGAAAAAATTATAGGACCATACCAACAGGGCTTTAGAAAAGGAAGATCAACAATAGATGCAATACACGTCCTAACAAAAACAATTGAAAAAAGCTATGAACATGACGTAGAATTACACATACTATTCATCGATTTCCAACAGGCCTTCGACAGCATATACAGACAACAATTACTAAAAGAAATGAAAAAAATGGAGATACCGGCAAAATTAATAAGACTAACTAGAATGACAATGAAAGACTCAACAGCAAAAGTTAAAACAAATGAGGGAGATACAAACGACATCAAAATAGAACTTGGGGTAAGACAAGGAGACAGTCTGTCAACGACACTATTCAATATCGCTCTAGAAGGAGTAATTAGGGACACAGGCCTGAAAAAGACAATTATTCAAAGCTCAACACAGATCATAGGATATGCGGATGACCTAGGACTGATAGCACGAGATAAAAAAAGACTAGAAGAGGGACTTTTAACCCTTGTAAGAGAAGCAAAGACGAGAGGATTAATAATCAATCAGAATAAAACAAAATACCTTATAAGCACAAGAGACAATGTAAACAGAATAACAGAAATAAAGATAGGTGAAAATACATTCCAGAGAGTAGATTGCTTCAAATACCTGGGGGTGATGGTGGACGGCAAAAACGGAAGGAGTATAGAGATCAACGAAAGAATTAAAGCAGGTAATAGAGTATATTGGAAATACCACCGACTACTCAAGGACAAAAACCTGAGCAAAAAAACAAAATCAAAAATATATACAGCAGCAATTAGACCAGTGATAGCCTATGGAGCAGAAGTAATGTGCCTTACGAAAAAAGACGAAGAAAAGTTAAGAATAATTGAGAGAAAAATTATGAGAAGTATACATGGCCCAGTGATGACAGAAACAGGGGAATATAGAAGGCTCATGAACCATGAAATAATAAATATAACTGAAGGAGAAGATATAGTAAAATTCATTAAAGCACAAAGACTCAGATGGTTTGGACACACACAAAGAAGAGAGGTAGAAGAACTGATCAGGAAGATAGTGAACTGGAGACCAGTAACAAATAGACCAAGAGGAAGACCAAAAATAAGATGGGAAGATCAACTGCTAGACGATATATCAAAGATGGAAATTGCAAACTGGAGAGAAAAGATTCAGGACCGGAGTGAGTGGAAGAAGATAGTAGAGAAGGCAAAAAAACATCACAACCTATGAACGATGACCTAAAGGACACTGCGGACTAATCCACCGCGTGAAATGGATTAAAAGAGCTCATAGTATTTGAGCGACCTATACTCTAACAAGAGTGAACGGTCCATATATATATATATATATATATATATATATATATATATATATATATATATATATATGAAACAAAATCAGCTCTTCCATTTATCCACAGAATTTTTTAAAGTTAGGAGAAAATACAACGCTTCCATTTACCCCTGTATAATGCTATGCAAGCAAATTTTTTTTGTTACCGGAATAATATTAAACGATATCAATACATGTACCTACAAACTGGTGCAAGAATCGTGAAAATGTGAGCACAAATAATAAAGTTATAAATTATTAAACTTTATCAAAAATTTTGGTTGGCGGAATCTTGTGCCGGTGAGTGTATGTTAGTTTTGTTCTTATTTTAGGATGGCATGCAATATGCTGGAATTGGCCCAGATACAATACGCAATTATGCAGAACAAACAATGCATGAAGCTCATTTATCAGATGAAGTCTGTAATCTACTTAGTGAAGATATCAACTATAAGCTCAGATATATTATTCATGTAAGTAAATGTATTAGTATCCAATGTATTTTAGTTAGATGTACATAAAATTTTACTTAATAAAAAATTATATTAACACATTAACCGCCACATCAAATTTTTTGGTTTTTGCCTTCAGGCTCCACGTTCAGAATCTCAATGTTAATTGCATTTAACTCACAGAACACCTAGTCCAAATAGGGTGTTAGTTAAATACAACTCAAGTGGCATTTAATGTGTTAAAGAAAATTAGGGTATCTACTATTAAATAAAAAAAAAACAAAACATTCAAGAATTAATGTGGAAGAAAGCAGGTTCTTAACAGATGAAATTTACAGGTTTAAAAGCAAAAAACTTCAAGTAAACAGAAGATAGCTAGTAGACCAGGGCGGATCTGTGAAAAAACGTCTATTTTTGGATGTGAGAGGTGGCATTCGGATTTTTGCAGATAAAGTTAGGTGATAACTTCAACAATAATAATTGACTTATGCTCCTTCCCAAATATGCCCGGAACATTAATAAAAAAATTAAAATATTTAAAAATTTCGAAAAACATCGATTATTTTCTACTTTCTTTGGTTATAACTTTAAAACGATTCATTTTGGAACAAAGTCGTAAAAAAATAAAAATTGAATTTTGTATAATATACAACTGGTTTAAAATGTCTTAAATTATTACCCTTTCTGCAAAATAGCAATAAATACAAAATAGGGGGGCAAAATAAGCCTGTTTTTATTCAAAATTTTTCAACCACTTTGGTTGCACTTAGAACTTTCGTAATTCGCTTAGAAAATTCTTATAAATAACATACTTAAATCGTTTACCAAATTTCATTAAAATCGACCTGATAGATTTTGCAGAATCATTTTGCAATCTAAATTTTTTTAAAAAACTTCAAATTTTTTAAAAACTTTCTGAAGAAAAAGAAGACCATTTAGAAGTAGAAGTAGACCTATTTTTTTTACATATAAAGAGGTTCTCTACCTATCTAATACACTTTACCGAATTAAAATCGGATTATTTAAGCGGCCTCAGCACTGTTTTAAAGTTATAAACAATTTTTTAGACTTACAAACAAATACAGTGAGGACGTTTGAGTTGGCATAAATTCATTTTCTCGAGAATAGGCGTCTCTGGAGATAAATCTCGAAACAGGTCGATTTTTATTTTTAAATTCTAAATTTTTGGTATATATATCATACTGGTGACGTCATCCATCTGGGCGTGATGACGTAATCGATGATTTTTTTTAAATGAGAATAGGTGCCGTGTGATAGCTCAATCGAAAGGCTATTCAATTTTGTATTTACTAATATAAAAATTAACATAATTATTTATACAGGTGTTACGGTCAAAATTACTAATTAACTTTAAATCGTCTCAGGTATACGATTTAAGTATTTATAAGCTAGAACATCGTTGTAATAAAAACAATTTCATCCATTTGATTAAATATAAATAGCGTGAATTCATTAATTCGATTTGTAGGTATTTTATGTTTTTTTTTATATTACCATTGAAATTGGTCATTTACTCTATAGCTGACGTTTGTTTGAATCTAGTTGAATAAATAGCGTTGACAATTCTTCCTTTTCGGATCCAATATGGTACCGCTTCTGGTTATCGTATTTTTGTTCGTTTTATGTTTTGACAGACTTTTAAATCTGTCAAATCAAAGTTCTATTTTTAAAAGAAGAATGTGACGTAGTTGGTCACTTAGTAATCTTGTAAAATCGGAATTGTTGATTTGAACGTCACCGCCGAAATTTTTAAACGTCTGATTTTTTGAAAATTCGCGATGAAAAACAAAGTATCTGACCTCTGGTGGAATAAATTTAAACTACTATAAGTGGTATAAACAAACCAGAAAATTGTTGATTTGAATGGAATTTAGTCTGTATTAAGAAATTTTTAGTAGATTTCAACATGATGAGTACATTAAAATATTTTAAATCAAATCGGTATTGTTCTGTTCCTCAATTTAATGTTTGTTTATACCATTTATATCGGCCATTTTCCTGCATTCGACCTGCCCTCTCTATTCCGTTTCAATCGCGAATAAGGATTTATCTGATCCATCCATTAATTTGGGATCTATAAATCAGGCTTTTGCATAAACTAGTAATTATTGGAGTTAGTTAAATTGATTTTGAGGATATATTACTAGTTTAGTCCAATTTTTGGGATAAAATACGGCTGTGGTGTCATTTCTTCGATTTGGTAAGTGATATTTGCATATTGGGTGATCGATTATGTGTGACAACGAGTAAATTGTTCTAGATACGAATGAATGTTTGGTTTGAGGCCAGAAAACGGGTTTCTTTATCGAAGTTGTACTGAAGACACGTGATCCTCTGAAAGCTGGAAGACCCCATCGATTTTGGGTAAGTTATGCTATATTAAATCCCACCTCGGGGGCGTTTAAGGGGTACTTGTGAATTTTAATAGTGGGAATAATGCTTGTTTTGTTTTAGGGTTTTTCCACGTGGTTTTATTTGGGGTTTGGATCTAAATAACTGGATTTCAGATGAGTTACTTTAATGATTTTGATTTGTAACCATTTAAATTGCTTATCTTCATTTTTTTTTTAAATTAGTGGAGTCAATGAAGGTGGATATGAGTTATTACCTCAGATTTCGTTGAACCTCCATCGATTTTCATAAAAATTGGTGAGTGGTTAAAGGATACCTCAAGGAACAAAGGTGACATAGTGCCAACTTGCGCTTTTTGCATTTTAGGGGTGAAATACACCCCATTTTTAAAATTATTTTTTAGATTTCTGAAAGTGCAGTCACTGTAAGTTTTCACTTCCTATTTCGTTGAACCTTCATCGATTTTCATGAAAATCGGTAAGTAGTTAGAGGATACCTCAACAAATAAAAGTTATATAGCATCAACTTGCGCTTTTGCCTTTTATGGGTGCAATACACCCCTAATTTTTAAATTGTAAAAAATGCAGATTTCCGCATTATGGCGCAAGTAATCTCGTTTAATTAAGAAAAATAAATATTTTTTTTATAATTATGTGCATGAATTATATTTTTTTTTATTTTTCAAACCTTATAGCAACCAAAAATTCCGAAAATTAACAAGTCGAAAATCACGAAAACCTTATTCTTCTTTATTTCTGAAAGTGTAGTCACTGAATGTTTTCACCCACGATTTCCTTGAACCTTCATCGATTTTCATGAAAATTGTTGAGTAGTTAGAGGATACCTCAAAAAACAAAAGTGATATGGCACCAAGTTGCGCTTTCTGCATTTTAGGGGTGAAATCCACCTTTTTTTTAATGATAAAATGCAGATTTCAGCATTCTGGCTCAAGCAATCTCGTTTAATTAAGTAAAATAAATATTTTTTTACATTTATGTGCATGATTTATAATTTTTGTTAATTTTTCAAACCTTATAGCAACCAAAAATCAGAAAATTAGCAAATTGACAATCACGAAAAAAATTATTCTTTTATATTTCCAAAAAGGCAGTCGCTGAAGGTTTTCACCCCTGATTTCGTTGAACCTCCATCAATTTTAATGAAAATTGGTAAGTAGTTAGAGCATACCTCAAGAAACAAAAGTGATGTGGTAACAACTTGCGTTTTTATCCTGGGGGTGGATGTTACCCCTTCTCATGGGTGAACACTATTTTATTAAAAATAACCCCATAATTAGATAGAGGAGTAAATTCTAAACAAACTTTCTTTTATCAAGTTTATAAATTTTTTATTTAAATAATGTTTCATAATTTAATAAAATATTATTGGTACAGTAAAACCTGTCAATAACGGCCACTAAAAATAAAAAACAATTGGCCGTTATGGAAATGTGGCCACTAATGCTAGGTTTCCTTTTCCACAAATACATAAAATATAATTGAAAATTTATTTATTTTAGTAATTAAAGCCAATCAAATATAATTCTACAAACAAACGGAACATACCTTTCATTAGATATCGCAAATCACTTTGGCTGATTTTGTCTGCATATATATTATGTTTGAGGAATCCCTTTTTTTGCGAGACTGGATATAGGACATTTCTCAAGTATGAGTTCACATTCATGGTATATCGTTGCTATACAGGGATAATAATCTGTGCAATGTTATGGTACAGGCTACGTTAAATATGAAGTAAATGTGGAAGATATACACTGGTTATTCATTTCAATTTAATTTGATTGTTTTTTAATCGTTTACAATAATTAAAATAATTAAAGATATAAAGTTAGGAATTTCAAAAATAAATTCAGTTCTCATTGGCAGGGTGGGAAATAATAAAGTGCCATACAATAGCATTTCATTACAATGCACATTACAGGCATTACAGGCTGCTCCGTTTCAGAAAACTCATACTCTCAAACTTTGAGAAAACACTCATTCAGTTTCGACCAACCCTGTATTACCTAAAATTAAACGTTTTGCTAGATTAATAATTTTTAACAATAATAGACTATATTAAAAATCACTTGAACATAAATTGATTTTCTGATATCAAATCACTACAATTATACAGGGGGTGAATATTGCTATGAAATTTGAAAAAAAAAAAACGTAATTATCTTTTAAACTACTTCGTATAACATCACAAAACCTGATATTTTAAGAAATAAAACATAAAGGAGAATCCAAAAATGTAAAAATATACAGGCTGTTCCATTAAAAAAAAGATAATTTTGTTTCACCCTGTCAATATGGGTGGCTCTGTATATTTGGAAATGTATTTAAATTCTGATATTATATATGCCCCAATCTCACCTAAATAAACTTTTTTTATATCTCCTACAACAAACGGCTAATTGGACTTCCCACAACCTGTATACATACAAAATCTCCGCTATAAAATTTTTTCAAAGAAAATGTTATTGGTTTTTTTTTTAAATACCTTTGTTAATTTTTGAAATATGAGAATTATCCAAAAACCATTACAAAGCTAAGTGAAAGGTCTATGACACTGTATTAAACATAATTTTGTAAATCCTTTATTTTTTTTTAAATACAAGGTGAAAGGGCCCCGGTTACATGGTTCTCGCAGTAAAATTTACGTTTTAAATGTTTCTATCTCGGTTATTTTTTGTCATAAAAAAATATTAAAAAAAGAAAAAGCTTAAATAAAGTTAAAACTAAAATTGTGTTCTCTACCATTTTTTAAGTATATCGAGTATTTTTGGAGTTATTATCAAAAGAAAATGAACTTCACGAAAATTTGAAAAATTCTAATTTTTTTTAATCGTATTTTTTTTCAAAAATATGCATTCTAAACCGGTCAAAATTGTTGAAGTTATTACTCATTATAAAATAAATAAAGTTTTAAATGGGTTACTATAAATTTTAATTTTTGTGGAAATGACGTAGGTTTCATTTTTCATTCTTCCCTAAAAAATCTGAAAGGGTCCTCTTATTTCCATCATAACTTGCTTAATTTTGATGATATCGACTTCTTATATAGCTTTTTGATAGTTACCTTTAAGTACTTTATTAAAATGTTTAGTATCTCTATTTAACAAAGTGCATCGTTTTCCTGTTATTTAAGCTTGAATAATAAGATTTGAGTACTCGCGGAAAAAAATATACATTCAATTGCATATAACTCACTTTGTATATGTAATAAAGGATTTTTCGAATAAGGAGCTTATTTATTTTTATATTATCTTCGATTTTGGTAACAACAACTTTTTTGAAGAAACTTATTGGTTTTGAGTTATTTATGAAAAACTGCTTTAAAACATGGAATTTTTTCAGGAAGAATCAAAACTTTTGATCTTTAATAACTCAAAAACTATTGATTTATTGAAATAACTTTATATAACAAATTTTACTTATAATTTATCCCTCTATCGATTAGTGGTATTATTTTTAATAAAATAATTTTCACCCCCGAGAAGGCGTGGCATCCACCCCCAGGGTAAAAGCGCAAGTTGGCACCATGTCACCTTTCTTTCTTGAGGTATCCTCTACATACGTACCAATTTTCATGAAAATCGATGGAGGTTCAACGAAATCGGAGGTGAAAACCTTCATTGACTCCACTAAATCTGTAGAATTTGATAATTATGTTGCGGTAATTTATTTGTATAGTTTTTTTTTATGGATATAAGAATTTTTGAGGTAACTTATTTTATTTGTTGAATTCAGGTATCTACATTAGGTTGGTATTTTTTTAATTTCTTAATATTTCCTTATATAATTTCTTATGTACACGGCTCTTGATCGGATAGTCATTTGTTTATTTTCCGCTACGCGACTCGACCTTACCATTCGCAGAGCTCTACGATTGCGTCTCGAGATTTATAAATTGCGTTTTTTTTATATACGTTTATATATTTTTTTGTTGCTACCCATATTTAGGTAATTTACCCAGTGATCAGGGGTCGTTGTTTGGTACAGTTTGGTTAGTTTTAGTAGTTCGTTTAGTGTAATTTAAAAAGTGTTCAATATATTATTTATGTGTTCAATTAAAGTGTCAAAGGTGTAGTATTATTCCGATTCTTTTGGCAAAATCGGGAATTTAGGTACACTGGATTGGTGTTTGGGGCATGAAAATAGTAAAATTGGGAATCCACCCCATCTTCACTGTATAAAAGCTAGCCCGCAACACTTGTGCTCTCACCTCCAACGAATTGTGTGTTGCGTTGTGAGGTGGTGGCACAGGGTTTGAAATAAACAAATTTTTTGAATTAAATTAATTACAGTATTTAGATTACGTCATCACACCCAGATGGATGACGTCACTAGTATGATATTTATGCCAAAAAATTATAATGTAAAAATAAAAATCGATCTGTTTCGGTATATATCTCCAGAGTCGCCCATTCTCAAGAAAATGAATTTATTCCAACTCAAACGTCCTCACCGTATTTGTTTATAAGCCAAAACATTGTTTATAACTTTAAAACAGTGCTGAGGCCGCTTAAATAATCCGTATTTTATAATACACTGCAAAGTGTATTATATAGGTAGAGAACCTCTTTATATGTAAACAAATTAGCAAACTTCTAAATGGTTTACTTTTTGTTCAAAAAGATTTTAAAAAATTTGAACTGTTTTAAAAAAAATTATATCGCAAAATTATTCTGCAAAATCTATTAGGTCGATTTTAATGAAATTTGGTGGACGGTTTAAGTATGTTGTAAGAATTTTCTAAGCGAATTATGAAGGTTCTAGGTGCAACCAAAGTGGTTGAAAAATATTGAATAAAAACAGTCTTTTTTGCCCCCTTATTTTCCATTTATTGCTATTTTGCAGAAAGGGTAATAATTTAAGACATTTTAAACCAGTCGTATATTATACAAAATTCAATTATCTTTATTTTCTTTCCCTACGACTTTGTTCCAAAATGAATCGTTTTAAAGTTATAAGCAATGAAAGTAGAAAAAATTGGTATTTTTCGAAATTTTTAAATATTTAAATTTTTTTATTAATGTTCCGGGCATATTTGAGAAGGAGCATAGTTCAATTATAATTATTGAAGTTGTCACCTAAGTTTATTTGCAAAAATCCGAATGCCACCTCTCACATCCACCTCAAAACAGATCCGCCCTGGTCTATAGATATATTCAATGAGATGGCATTTGGTCTGCAACTGCAACCTTTTCAGATCTATTGAGGTCCTGTAATCCTAGATTAGATTCTCTAACCTGACCTTTTTTAAAATAACTGATAGCTTTTTTAAAATCAAATGTTTAAATTGATGAAATCTATAATGAGGAAACCTACACAAAACATAAAAATAATTATGATCACTCTTTTACTCAGAAGTGGAGAAAAAATTTGAAATAATGAGATAAAATAATATATCAGGACTTAAAAATAATGGGGCCTCAAGAGATGGAATTAGTAGGGTAGCATTGAATGTTAAATTTGCAAGTACTAAAGCGTCATGGGGACTTATTGGGTTGTGAAGATTAGGTCCTAAAACCAAAAAAAGTTAAGTATTCCATTTTGGTAGGGATTTTCCATGTTTTTATTTATGTTTCCATTTCCAAAAATTGTGTATAGCGCCATTTATTCATAATTCGAAAAAATGTCTTAACCTTTAACTACACGCGCTGGCATATTTTGTACGCCAAATATAAGAATTCTACTGCAAATATGTTTGAAAATTTAATTTTTGACCTTGTTTATCTATTTAACCTATCATCACTGGAATGTGCTTTACAATTGGTTTTAGTTTCGTTATAATCGGCGTTCTGAGAAGATCGTAATTACCAGTTTTTTATTTGTTGTTTCCGGTGGTGTACAAAATACGCCACGATTGTAGTAAATGTTTCATATATTTCATATATTTCAATTTATGAGTACATAATATTTCAATTGGTTTTTGAAGTTATACTTCTTTAGGCACGAGGGTGAATTTTTACATTCCCTGGCGCATGCGCACACCGACAGTATGGTATTAGTCGCTACATCTTTTAAGTTATGTAGCGCAAATAAGGTGTACGTGAAAAGAATATATTATTAGTGTTTTTAGTAAATATATATTTTTTTTTTGGTTTATTGGCTTTGGGAAGAACCCGTTTTGCCACGAAAATTTATAACATTTAAAAGACTATACATATAACTGAACACAATTTGGTACAAATACAATTTTTACAAATCTGTACATATAAATACAGTAACTGAATACAATATTTGGTACAAATACAGTTTTTACAAATCTATACATATATATTTAATACCTAACTGAATAAAATTTGGATTGGTTGATATAGACCTAAAAGTTGAGGAAATTATAAGCGTCTCCTCGTACGACCTAAAAAGTTACAAAAAATAGCTCTTACTTCGCGATTATGGATGCACTCCAGCATAATGGAAAGATAATTTTGAGGAAACGGGATTTTTAGTTTCGTTAGTTCCGTAATAAGGTAAGAGGTGGCATTAGAATTATGACTGCATTGAAAAATCCAGTGATTAAAGTCGTCAAAACTGTCACTGCAGTCACAGAGGGGGGATGTGGCCAATTTCATCTTATAAAGCTTAGAGTTGACTGCTCCGTGTCCAAAGAGGCACCTAATGTATTTGGTGTTAATTTTTCTATTGGGATGGCTTCTTTTAGCAAGCTTTGTAGAAGGAAGTGTTGGAAAAAGCGTGCAGTACTGAAATGCATTGTTAGATCTAATTGTTGTCCATTTGTCTGCCCATTTAGTTCTTAAGTTTTGCTTACATATAGATAATGCGTCTTGTAGCGTTAATTCGGGGGCTTGTTTGCCATCAGTGATAGCTCTTTTTGCCAGTTTGTCAGCTGTTTCGTTTCCCGTTATGGAGGAATGCCCTTTGGCCCATATGAAGAATGTATTTATCTGTTTATAATCTAAGGCTCTTAAGGTTGTCAAAATTTCCACGATTATTGAGTTATTGTATATGGAGGTAACCGGGTACACCAGAGCTGATAAAACAGATTTCGAATCCGATATTATAGCCAAGTTTGACAAGGGTAGCAGTGAATTGTTTGCCCAATCCAAAGCCTTAAATATAGCAAGTGCCTCTGCTGTAAAGATTGTAGAGTTTTTGTTTAGTTTAAACAACAAACTTTCGTTTGTGTTTTCCCTGTACACTGCACATCCTGTTCCAGTAGGGGATTTGGATCCGTCTGTAAAAAATTTATGTACATTACCTAATTTCTCTAATTCTATTTGCATAGATATGTTATTAATTGCTGGGTTATCATTATATTCTGGAAAAATAATATTTGGTTGTGTAAGACATATATCGAATTTAGCCGTGAAGAACGGCAAACCAGAATCATCACGTAGTTCGATGTTTGAGACTGTTGCAAATGCATCAGCTAGAGGGGGACAGTTTCTGTTGTGCCAGTATTTATTAGTGTAGCTATATGCAGTTAAGACGCCTAAATTTTTAATAAGGTCGTTGTGTGTAAATCGTTTTTGTTTAACAACGAATTTTTCAGCTAGTAACTGTCGTCGAAGTTGCATGGGGGGTTCGCCACACTCTGCAAGGAGAGCAGCTGTGGAAGTGGATTTAAATGCACCAAGAACAATGCGTAGAGCCTTGAACTGTACCCTATCTATTTGTGAAAGTCTGGAATTAGTGGCTGATCCATACAAGAAACAACCATAATCTAGGATAGATCGAGTGTACGCTCGGTAGAAAATCAAGTTAATGTTAGGGTCAGCGCCCCAATGATATCTGTTAATTGCTCTTAGGATATTAAGACTTTTTTCACTTTTCTTAATGCATCTTGATATGTGATCAGACCAGGTCAGTTTGCAATCAAATGTGATACCCAAATATGTGTATGTTTTGCAAACAGGTATAGTGTGATTTTGAATTGTAAGGCTATTAAGTTCTGGCAATTGGTGTCTGGTAAAAAATACAATAGCAGATTTATGAGGTGATATTTCAAATCCCTGTTCAGGAAAGTATTTAAAGCAGCAATGCACTATATACTTAAGATTACTAACACATTGAGAGTAGTTTTTATGAGTAGTGTATATAGAAAAATCGTCAGCATATTGTAAAATTCTTGCGTTCATACCAAGGTTGTGAACATCGAGGGTATAGATATTAAATAGAAGCGGGCTCAACACCGACCCCTGTGGCAGACCAGAGTTAACCTCTCTAGGACCTAGAGTATTTGTATTGCATTTTATAAAGATCTGTCATCTGAGGAACATATTAATAAGAACAAATGCAAATTGTGGTGGTATATGGATGTATGTTAACTTTTCATATAAACAATCCAACAGCACGCTTTCATAAGCACTAGAGATATCTAAAAATAAGGCAGCTGAATAATGGTTTTCTGAAAAAGCCAACTGAATTTCCGTTGCAAAATATATTTATTATAATTTTTATGTCTGTGGATTTGTCTTCCTCCTTATAAGTATTATTGAAAATGTTTATTTTCAATTAATGTATCTGTCACCGTGATTGTAATTATGTCCGAGAAATGATCCACTGAATACAAAAGCGGTGGTAGCTGATCGGTAGAGCATTCGCCTAGGGATCGAGAGGTCCCCTATTCAAATCCGGACAGTCATATCTTTTTTTTTTAATTTTTGGTATTCTTTTTTCTTTCTAAAATTAGTTTAATATTTAAATACAATACAAAAAAAACTGTTTTAGATTATATTATAATAGAAGTATAACTTCTTACGTGCGTACAAAGTATACACACATTCTTTTGTTAGTCATTATGCCACAAAATATATTTTTGTTTACAATTAATACTTTTTCTAACGTAAAAAATTACATTTCAAAAAATTTTTTATTAGTAATTTTATTTTTCAAGGGATCAGATTCCAGTTAGAAATCCCAATTGACTTACTGAGAAGGAACTCCAAGCATTCGCTGATGCCGAATAAGGTTTATAAAAACAACTAAGTGTATTTTTTCAAAAAAAAAAAAATAAACAAAACCGCTTAATTTTAGTATGCCGCATAAAGTATGCCACGCGTGTACGTATGTTACAACTTGATGGGCGGGTAGTTAAAGGTTAAATAAATGTTACTTATTTTTATAAGGAATCCAAATCTGCAATAAAAAATTGGGGTTTCTATTTAAGATTTTAAAGTAACCCCCTACCCCACCTCCGTCTGGGGTCATGTTGGGTGCCATTCGATAGATTTTTTTATACACTGTTCTTAATGTACTTAACTTACCTTGTCTTAATCTGAAGTTTTCGCGTTTTTCTAAGGATACCTACTTATATTTTTTTACGGCCTGCCCACAACGCACGCCCCTGTATTAAGAGTCCATATATTTATGGTAGGGGTACATTTACAGGTTACAAGGTTTCTCCTGATGTGATTTTATGACGCGCTCGAGTAACTGCAAAAATTCCTGTTTGAGCTCCCCTACCACAAGGAAGACTATGCTTGCATTAAAAAAAATAATCTGTGTGTACTTTTGTACGCACGTAAGAAGTTATACTTCTATTATATGATTATATTTTATAAACGAAATTAATATACTTTTTATTTATATTTTATTTAAATATTAAACTAATTTATACTTACTACTTCTCAAACATTTTTATTAAAACAGTGCCAAAAATTAAAATAATAAAAGAATAAAACACACACAAACACATTAAAAATGCCACAAATGATTTCTGAACATTAATTGTCGGAAAATTTTTTAACTAAATACGTATTTTCTGAAAATAAAATTATATAATAAATATACTTACAATCATAAAATGTATAAAAAAATAAAAAAATAAAAGTTTCTATTGGGATTCGAACCAACTTACCAGCGCTCCTGTTATTGGCGTTGTATTGGGGTTCACTCGCATTAAACGCTTCGCCACGGAGACAGTGTGTCATTATGTGCGAAGATCGACTAACTAAACGGATTAAACTTTTGACATTTTTGAATTATGTAAATCAAATTATTTTGATTTTGAATTGAAATGATTTAGAATTGAAAAAATACAATAAAACATAGAGTAAGAAAACAATATATTAGGTGAATATTGATAGAAATTTTGATGGTAATCAAATTATGTAAATAAAAGTATTACATACTATGTATCAATATAACGACTAATAAATTTCGCAATCACTTGCATCGTGCAAAGTGGCTATGTTCAAATATCATAACAAAATTTGATCAACTATTTTTAAAACACTTACCAGTGTAAGATTCTTTAGCTTTGAATAAGCGAGATCGTAGATCGTCCCGGTTAATTGTTGTTATCCACAGTTCTCTACGGCTTCGAGCTAATAGGTTTTTTATCAGTAATTTTGCGGCACTCATACTAGTCACAGTTTGATGGGCTTTCACATTGGCATGCAACAAACATTTCTTCTATGTTAATAAGTCCAAAAATATAATATGAAAACTATTTAAAAAGGCAGTATAACCATTAACTAACTTTTTGTTTGTTGTTTCTCTTCCTACAAATTTTAAAACGCAACAACCATACATAACCAAACCACAGTCCCACAGCTGCCATATTGGATAATTTTTGTCATGTCATTTGAACATCCAATCAGAACAAAGTTGTAATGCGACTGAGCCGGGATCAAAGGTTTTAATCCTATTAAAATTCACCCTCATATCGCGCGTAAAGAAGTATAACTTCAAAAAACATTTGAATGTATAGATTAAATATTATAAACATTACTGATTTTATTTTCAGGACGCCCTGTTAACAGCACGACTGCATGGTGACAATGTAATAACTTCAAAAGATATTGACGAGTCCTTCAAAAACTTATCCATTGAAAAAGTTTATGGTGCATCTACTACACCGAATTGGGTACCCTTTAGTGATGTACCAGGTGCAAACAGCACTGATCAACTGTTTTATTATTTAGATGTAAGTTCAATTAATTATATATTTTTTGTTTTTCTCTGTTCAAATATTCTTTTTGTACCTATAGTCGAGGAAATGAAGCTGAAAAAATGGCAAAACCTCGCAATTTTTTCGTCCAGCATCGATTTGTACCAAAATTTGGGATTAGGCTCATTACACCCTCTAGTTCATTTTCTATATTGAGCCGTTGTACGCTTTTGGTTTTTTAAGGGTGAAAACTACCCCTAATTGTAAACAATTATAAAATAACATTTTAAACTTTAATATTGTCAACATTTGGTTCTTATTAGTTACATAATGATTGTTTTATGCTTTAAGATATACTATCATAATATTTCAACCCTTAAAACCAACCTTGTTGGAGCTATATATAAAAATTTACTTATCCTAAAAGAATCATTTCGGCTTGCATCGATTTACATAAAAATTTGGGTTTAGGATCATCTCACCCTGTACTTCATATTCTATATCATACTTACTGGTTAAATAATGTTTATACTTTAGGATATAATATAATATTTTAACCCTTAAAAACCACCCTTAATAACATTACAGTTTTTATAAGTAGATATTTTAATAGATCTATACCGAAAAAAAGTAGAATTAAAGAATTACAAAAACATTATTTTACACAAAAATACGAATTTACAAATATGTAGGTACAAATACAAATAGTTTTTTAGTCATCTTCCAGTATACGAACCGGTTCTGTGGTATTAAGGCGGAAATACATATCCGCGCCGCGAACTCCGCGCCGTGTGAGCGCCGCGCGTTCGTGGCGCGGTTAATGTTCGTTAAAATTTTTCATTTTGACGAACCTTCCGCGATCCAGAGGAAAGTTACGAACATTTAGTAATTGTAGATAATTAGTATTAAATGTGGGTGCCTACATTGGATCCGTTTTTCTCCGATCAGATTAGATCCGATATCGGCCGACGTCGGGAGTAGCTTCTCCTATTCTCATCGAGAAGTGTTTGGTTTCATTCCGATTGGTTGCAAGTTGAGTTGCAAGTTGGTTGCAAGTTGGTTGCAAGTTGGTTGCAAATTGGTTGCAAATTGGTTGCAAGATGGTTGCAAATTGGTTGCAAATTGGTTGCAAGTTGGTTACAAATTGGTTTCAAGATGGTTGCAAGTTGGTTACAAGTTGGGGGTTGCAAGCTAACATGTTTAAATATATTCAATGTCATCATCTCATTTTCACTTTCGACGGTAAACATCAATAAGTTTGATATTTCCTTCCTAACACTCCATTACTAACAAATATTCAACTCAGGCGCCCCAAAACCAACAAACCACTCGCAAACCCGTCCAAATACGTATTGCGAACCATCAAAGCATTTGTTGAAAAGCCGACAGAAGTTAGATCGTGGTGCGCCGTGTGCGAGCCGTTTGTGTGCCACTTGAAAACACGTACTAATCTAACAAATATGCTGCGCGCGAGCGGCTCGCACACCGAGCAGAGCGCATATGTATACCCGCCTTTATACATACATTGAAAATTATCCATAAGCGGTCTGATTTTTTCGAAAAAAAAAATTCGTTTTATAAACATAGCTCCTTCATTTTTGACGATAAAAAGTTTATTCAAAAATGACTTTGTAGGATTTTTGAAGAGTTATAAGACTGTGTAAACTAAATTTCGTAAAATCCCTTAGTTTGTAATTAGGGTGGGCTTAAAGGGTTCGAATAAGGGGGTGTTTACTCGTAAATAGAGGTTTTAAACAGCTATATCTCGCTAACTGTTTACTATAATGAAAATCTATTTACAAGGGATTTTTAGTTATTAAAAAAGCTACAATTTAGTGGTCCATAATTTTTTCGTTTTTCCAGTATTTTCGGAGATATTTTGAAGTAAAAGGTTAAAAATGGGAAATTCCAAAAAATTAACTTTTCTGTAAACTCCAATTTTTCTAAAATTAGGCCTTTTAAATGGGTCAAGCTTCTTGGGTGTATTGATAATACAAATATAAAAGGAATTACAGAAAGATGAAGACCAATTTTTAATTAGGAGGGTAGTTAGGGGGTTGTTTTCACTGATTTTTTTCATAGAGAAAAGCAGATACCGACCTTTTTTTGATCATAAGTCGCTTAATTTTCAGGCTAGAAACTTTTTATTACTATTCTTCGAAAGGCCTAACTATATACTTAAAAAAAGATTATAAAAGTTTTCCTCGAAAAATGCAAAGTTTTTACGTTATTCTACTTTGAATATTTCAAATTATGCATTTGACGAAAAAAGCTAACTTTTAACATGCCGTATATCGGTTTGTATTCGTCTTAAAGATATTACAGAAAAAGAATTTGGTTTGTGTTACTAAAAGATACAATTTTGATATATACAGTTTTTTTGATTAAATGCATATTTTTGAGGTATTCTCAAAAAACCCTCTAAAAAAGTCGATTTTTTCATCGAACAAGTGTTACTTGCAAGCGCGAGTAACTCGAAAAATATTAGTTTTACGAAGAAAATGCAAAAAATAGTTTTTTTCTTTCAGCACCCATGTCGTTTGAGGCATTCTAAATTTTGCTACGTTTGAAGAAAAAATAGTATACTTTATTCGGCAAAGAAGCGACTTTTCTTGACTTGCCCTCTATTACGCGCCTCACTTCGTTCGGCGCGTAATATCGGGCGCGTCAAGAAAAGTCATGCTTCTCCGCCTCATAAAGTAATATACTATTTCTTAGAACTACTTTTTACATCGATTTACATGGTTAAAATGTAATAAAAAATTCCCGCCCCCGAGATGGGGTGGCAACCACCCCCAAGGTTTTAGCGTACAGCGGCATGATATAGAAAATGATTCTTGGACTATTCCCTACCTTCTGTGAAAATTTCAAGTAAATCCATGCTGGACGAAAAAATTGCGAGCCAAAATGCTTCATTTGCTCGACTACTAATAAGTCTTTATTTCAAAAGTTAAATTTTCTGTTTTTCTAATTTCAATTTTGTGTATTTTCAATTTGAGGTTTTTGTATTTAATTTTGATTGCGTTTTATAGATGTCTGCTTTAAGAATATTTTTCCAATATTTCCTATATTTTATTTATATTCTTCTATCTCTAGGAACTAGTCCAGTCTCTCTTCTTTTTATTATATCTATTATTTTTTAATATAATATTACTTATTTATTATCTTCGTAGGTTTTGATATCGTAGTTTTACTAAATAATTTGTTAAAGTACACCATTCATTGCATCGCAGCCAAATTTTAATAGAACAATATATACAGAGTGTCCCTGACTAATTTATCCAGGCTATATCTCTTAAACAAATCCTGATTTTCGAATGAGACGAAAACTGTCCATTTGTAATACACTTTAATATGGCGTAGAGAAAATCATCCTCTAAATATTCATCGCTTAGTTACAACCCCTAACTTTAATTTTTTTAATAGCACCCTGTAAATTTTTTTTTCTAGTATTGGATGTGGTCTTCGATCGTCTATTCAACACATTTTTTAAAAATAAAATCGGTTCGTAAGTAATCAAGAAAATATCAGTTTATTTTTGTTAATTATGTGTCCCACACCAATTTATCCAGGCTATATTTCTTAAACAAATACGGATTTTTGAACGGGACAAAAATTGATCTATTCCATTTGTAATACACTTTAATATGGCGTAAAAAAATCATCCCCTAAATATTCATCCCTTAGTTACAGGGTGCTATTAAAAAAAATTAAAAGTTAGGGGTTGTAACTAAGGGATGAATATTTAGGGAATGATTTTTTCCACGCCATATTAAAGTGTATTACAAATGAGGCCCTTAAGACACAAGGGGTATAAGCGACAATTTTAGAAAAATTGGGTTTTAAATACAAAAATGGACTCCCAAACACATAGAAAACATGGTGGCTTCAAATTTTCTACATAAACTAACAATAAAAAGATCAAAAATGGCATGGCATTGAAAACATGCTAAGTAGTACCTACCTAGACTTTTTAAATTCGTCTAGAACTTTGAACAAAGTTTTCTCAAAACTTGGCACATATACCCCTTGTGTTCTAAGGGCCTCAAATGGAACATATTAGTTTTTGTCCCATTCAAAAATCTCTATTCGCTTAAGAAACATAGCCTGGATAAATTAGTCTGGGACACATAATTATCGAAAATAAACTGATATATTCTTGATTACTTACGAACCGATTTTATTTTAAAAAAATGTGTTGAATAGACGATAGAAGATCACATTCAAAACTATAAAAAAATGTACAGGGTGCTATTAAAAAATTAAAGTTAGGGGTTGTAACGTAAGGGATGAATATTTAGCGGATGATTTTTTCTACGCCATATTAGAGTGTATTACAAATGGAATAGATCAATTTTTTATCCCATTCGGAAATCTCTATTCGTTTAAGATAAGCCTGGATACATTAGTCTGGGACACCCTGTATATCTTGGAAATTTTATATTTTTAGGATAGTGTAGTGAATCTCGTGGAACTAGCAGAAGAAGAACCCACGTACGTTCAACACGGTGATATTATTTTAACAAAAAGCTGGTATCCAGATTCTGAAAGCGAAAACGTAAGTGAAGCGTACCAGAATTACTTCAAGACTGCGTGCCAATGTGTGATAAGTGGTGATGAGGAATTGAGAGAAGTGACCTTGAAGGACATAAGTGAAAATTCAAAAATTGGTCCAATATCCCAGTGGTTCTACAATTTTGGATACTTCCTGCTTATAAAAAACATCACATATGATTCTCTGACTTTAAGAGCATTAGATCTAATAGAAACTTTAGAGAACAGCCCCATACCAAGTTCTACTGCTTCGCATAAATCTCTTCAACTTTTAGTTAGGCTCCTTCTACAAAGACTGTTGCTTTCTTATACCTCTCCGGATATTCTTAAGCGGATGTGTTTTACGTTAAGTATTTTGTGCCTTAGGGAACCTCTACGACAACTAGCTATATCAAAAATCAATCAAAAGATTGACGTGATTGGTCAAGGTGCTATGCTTCCAGTATTGACTATCATTTACTACTTGGGAGTTGACGCCGTTAAAGCAATATTTTTACCACGTGTTACATTTTTCCTTGATCAGGTTGTAAAAGATAATGGAGAGATGATATATTTTATTTTGGTAAGTAAAATATTTGTATGCTATAGTAGTTCAGGGAAATAAGCAAATATTACTAAAAAAAATAATGCATAATCGTAATGGACAGAAAAAGTACATAAAAATTAAAAAGAGAAACGCCGAAATCCATAAATAAGAACCAAATATACAGTTAACAGCTCCTTCCCCCTCCATCGCTGCTGCAAGTTTCAAAGCCGGCCTATTTCGAGGACATTTTGAAGCTTTGTGGACGATTCTGTTGAAAGATTCCTTTTTGGAATTTGACACATTAAAACTTTAAAGTTTGCTCTTTCAAATGACTCTGATTAGACCTCTTAATTGTTACATACAAAACAGCTGCGAATTAAAAAAAGGGACTATAGCATTACGCTATAATTACTATTTCTGCTAATTTTATTTTTTCTTAATTTTTAATTATTATTTCTCAAAATCGAAACGATGTTAGTCATTCAAAATTCACATGTAAATAAAAACGGAATGTATCCTTCACCATCTGTTTTTCGTTTGTGCGGTGTAACAAACTGCACCCTCATAAATTAAGTACTATATCAGACAATTGTGTCAACAACTCACTAACGCATTCAAGGGCGTTTTCTTAAAACTGCAAAAGTATACGCCAGACCTAAATGATTTATTGTCATCTGGTCAGAGGGAAGAAACATAAACAGATTATCGTTGTGGTTTTCTTTTTAGTCACGACACAGCTGGTAGTCCTGTCGCCAGGGGGGGTACAACGGCCTCGTTAATTCAGATGGACTTACTCAAGTTTTTTTTATGTATTTTGACCCGTAGAACACGAATTTTTTGGGTAACAGTTGATCCGGATGTCGATAAGATTGTTATAGACCAAGAACTTGAGGAATCAAATAACAGCGATTTTTGGCAAAACAAAACAATATTTTGTATTTTTTGGGCCATTTTAAGTAAAAAATATTTCTACAAGTTTTTTCGTAGGATGCACAGTTTTCGAGATAAACGCGGTTCAACTTTAAAAAAATCGAAAAATTGCAATTTTTGAACCCGAATAACTTTTGATTAAAAAATAAAATAGCAAGTCTGCTTACCGCATTTGAAAGTTTAAGTCAAATTATATCGGTTTTGATTATTTGCATTGGTAAAAATTTATTTTTTTATTGTTTAACAAAGCTATAAACACGTAGGGTTTCCCGTGCTTTTACATGCGTTTTAACGCATGTAACGTAGAAATAGTCTTGATTGCACTAGTACCTATTCTACCTACTCGTTCGATTTTAAATGAGAAATCATAGAAACATCACTCACGCACTAGTTGTTTGTAGCTTTGTTTAGCAATAACACAATAAATTTTTAGCAATGCAAATAATCAAAACCGACATAATTTGACTTGAACTTTCAAAGGCGCTAAGCAGAATTGCTATTTTATTTTTTAATCAAAAGTTATTCGGGTTTAAAAATTGCAGTTTTTCGATTTTTTGAAAGTTCAACCGCGTTTATCTCGAAAACTGTGCATCCTACTAAAAAACTTGTAGAAATATTTTTTGCTTAAAATGACCCAAAAAATACAAAATATTGTTTTGTTTTGCCAAAAATCGCTGTTATTTGATTCCTCAAGTTCTTGGTCTATAACAATCTTATCGACATCCGGATCAACTGTTACCCAAAAAATTCGTGTTCTACGGGTCAAAATACATAAAAAAAATTTGGGTAAGTCCATCTGAATTAACGAGGCCGTTGTACCCCCCCTGGCGACAGGACTATGGTGAACGATTCACACACCAATCGTTTTGCCCTTTTCCGAAACCTAAGCGCAATACCTTTTTGTACCAAAATAAATAAAATATTTACCGTTCGTTTTATTACACTCATTTCAATTAATTCCGTCAACATCACCACCGGAATAGGACTAACCTAAATTTTCCTATGACAACTTTTTTTTTTAATTTGCAAAGAAATGAAAAAATAATTTTCCTACAGACAATGGTTAACAAGTTATTCTAAATGTTTATCTAATCTATCTGGTTCCATTCGGTTTACATGTTCGTTCCAGTTTTTCTTTCTTGTTTTTATCCACCTGTTAATATTTTGAATTTTGCATCGTTCTCGTATACTTCTGTTGCTTTGTCTGTCTCGAAGGGTCGGTTGTTCGAACGCTAATCAAAAATGATCATTATCAAATATTTAATTACTGTCACAACTGTCAATGTCAACTTTGATTGGGTTGCTGAAAACATAATTATTGATTACAATTATGAAATTAGTTAATCAATTATGTTAATAATTGTTATGTTAATTGATTAACTAATCTCATAATTATAATCAATTATGTTTTCAGCAACCGAACCAAAGTTGACATTGACAGTTGGTGACAGTAATTAAATATTTGATAGTGATCATTGTTGATTAGCATTCGAACAACCGGCCCTTAATGATATGCCCGCTATTGATCTTAATACTTTCATTTCGATATTGTTGATTTGTTATTTCGTCTTTCTTGTATCGGTCCTTGTCTCCACTGCATATGTTAGGATAGGTCTTACTGTTGTCTTGTATACTTTTATTGTGCTTTCCTTGGTCAGATATTTGTTTCTCCATACGGTTTCTCGGAGACAACCACTTACTCTTGCCGCTTGTGTTGTGGTCTCTATTCTTATATTCCTGTCACTAGTGATCTCTACTCTTACTTACTCTATTCTACAATTTAATATGAGATAAATAAATAAAATTAAGGCGAAGTAGTTTTCAATCCTAATAGTAAATTATTAATATTGAAAATATTAAAAATATTACTAAAAGATTTTTAAATTGAAAACTTATTGGTACACTTTCCTGGTGACACCTCCAAGACTTCTACAATTTGCAAGTCAAATGGATGCTGCAGTGAAGACGAGAGGGAAGGAATTCTACACTATGCAATTCACATCCCCCGTCTGCAGCTGGTAAAATTCCAACGGAAAAATGCACCTAGTTACTCTACGGAGTAATACGACTATAAAATAAAAATGTATACCATTTTTATTCAGTTGCAATGCGAAGGCAAAACAATCTTACTTTTCAATTAGAATACGGAGTGCAGTCCAGTCTCTTGAATCGCGATTTTCGGCTCTTATTGGAGCCTCATCGGAAAGAACGTAGGCACTGTTCTCCATATTTTAACTGATTCGCATCGAGAGCTTTTCCAACCCATTGCAACTGAAGTGATGATAGTAGGTGGCTAGCGCCATCTGGCATTGAAAGGCGAAGTAGTTTTCTATCCTAATAGTAAATTATTAATATTGAAAATATTAAAAATATTACTAAAAGATTTTTAAATTGAAAACTTATTGGTACACTTTCCTGGTGACACCTCCAAGTGGCGCTAGCCACCTACTATCATCACTTCGGTTGCAATGGGTGGGAAAAGCTCTCGATGCGAATCAGTTAAAATATGGAGAACAGTGCCTACGTTCTTTCCGATGAGGCTCCAATAAGAGCCGAAAATCGCGATTCAAGGGACTGGACTGCACTCCGTATTCTAATTGAAAAGTAAGATTGTTTTGCCTTCGCATTGCAACTGAATGAAAATGGTATACATTTTTATTTTATAGTCGTATTACTCCGTAGAGTAACTAGGTGCATTTTTCCGTTGGAACTTTACCAGCTGCAGACGGGGGATGTGAATTGCATAGTGTAGAATTCCTTCCCTCTCGTCTTCACTGCAGCATCCATTTGACTTGCAAATTGTAGAAGTCTTGGAGGTATCACCAGGAAAGTGTACCAATAAGTTTTCAATTTAAAAATCTTTTAGTAATATTTTTAATATTTTCAATATTAATAATTTACTATTAGGATTGAAAACTACTTCGCCTTTCAATGCCAGATGGCGCTAGCCACCTACTATCATCACTTCGATTGCAATGGGTGGGAAAAGCTCTCGATGCGAATCAGTTAAAATATGGAGAACAGTGCCTACGTTCTTTCCGATGAGGCTCCAATAAGAGCCGAAAATCGCGATTCAAGGGACTGGACTGCACTCCGTATTCTAATTGAAAAGTAAAATTGTTTTGCCTTCGCATTGCAACTGAATAAAAATGGTATACATTTTTATTAAATAAAATTAAGTTTTAAACTACCTATGTGACAGATAGCTTTGAAATATTGAGCATATTTTAAGAAATATTTTAAGCACTACAAGACTCAACATTCCGTGTAATAAGAAGGTTCTAAGTTCATTTTTAAAAGATTTAAAAAACCAAAATTTCTTCCTTATTTTGCAATTTTTTAATCAACAAATAAGGATAGAAACGCTATTTAGAGGTTTTTACATAACTTATAAGTTTCTTACTGTCAAATTTGGTTCAAATGCTTTACTTTTTGCTGATAGACGAACAAATCGAAAATTTACTGTTTTTGACCATAATTTGTTAATAACTAAAGCCCAAAAGATCGATTTCAGGAAACATATAGGTTCTTGTTCTTCTTCTCTAAATCAGGCGAGACTTGTTAGTGTCTGGCACTTCGTCGTAAGGCCTTTGTAGTAAACCTTGTTTTTTCCTTAAACTCTAATAAGCCCTGTGGCCTCAACGAAGGTTAACAGTTTTCTTATTGGTAGTTTTAGGATATCTTCTGGTTTAAACCTCAGTTGACCAGGGAACTCCTGCATCACATCACTTAGCACATTGCAATGGCATAAGATGTGTATGGCAGTCTCTTATTCAATTGAGGCTAGGTTCTCGTTATAGATGTCCATACTACTCAAAATAACTATTGTTCGAGCCATTTAAATATTGAATAGACGGCCGGAGTGATGACGTAGAAGTGTCAATTTTTATTGACATATATGTCAGATTTTTCCAAACCTTTCCAAACAAACGTTGTTTAGTGTGGCAAATTTGTATTTTTTTATTGTTTTTTCAGTTTTTACAAAGAATATTTCCGTTTTTTGCAATATGTAAGTATTGTTATAGTTACTATAACAATTTTACAAGGTTGTGTAAATAATAAAGCATGATGTTTTATATAAATAGCAATAAAATGTATGTATGGGTGAAGTTAAGGTTAGGAGACCGAATTAAGATAGTGAAATTAAAAAAACACTATAATTAAACATAAAAAATAGCACAGGAAGCAAAATTTTAACTTTACACTAATTAAAAAGTCTTGAGATTCGGTAAACTCTATCTTTTCAACGTGTTTACAATCTTTTTTTGGAAAGTGATAATAACACTGAATATGGCCGTGACGTCACTCTCCGGCCGTCTATTAATTGTTGTTTTGTCCAAGGGTTCACCCTGTATTCAGAAATCGTTAATATATTAGGAGTGTCAAAGCGCTGAATAGACACATTCTTCTATTCACAGATATATACGTTTTGTTTTGATAATAATTATCTACTTTAGACGGAAATAAGGCCATGCTAAGTGTTTTCCTGTGTTAGCGCAAACTTTGCCATATAGGGCTGGGAAGATTTTAACCTCGATGTACCGAGAATTTCGGTCAGGGAGTGTCGTGAAAGATTTTGTATTGAGAACTAATTTAGATACCGTCGTTGTCGGTAATATTTTAATAGAAGTATTTTAGAGGCCGGAATGCACGTTTTGACATTCCGGGTTGCGGTACAAACATTTTAATTATACGCGTTGCTTTAGAATTATCCATTTTAGAGATACACTGTTTATTTTTCGCCAATTGATATTTTGTGCAAACTGTTTAATCTCTGATTGAAAGCTGATTATAGAAAACAGAAGCTTTTAAAGTAGGAAGACTTTTATTTAATTTTCCGAACCTTGGGGGTTTGTTAAGAGCGGGTAGCTTTTTCAGACAGCCCCCATAACTATCGCTTGCCTGGCTGGATCAGTTTCACAAGAAAAATCTTATTTTCCTGGACTATAAATAGTTTGTTTAGATTCAGTAGCAATATACATAGTTTTTTTAATGGCATGGACTAATATGTCAAATCATACATTTATACAGTATAGTTCAAATAAAAAATTAGATAAATTAAATTAATATGAAACAATTACGATTTTTTATCTTGACATCGACTGTAATTGATCAATGTTTTTATATTAATATTTTATTACCGTTTTCTTTTTACTTACAAATTCATTTTTAGGCTATTTATGGTGTGATATGCCACGCAGATCTGGACGACGAGTACACACATAACTGGTTCGATGCTACTATTCCCAATGATTTAGTGATTTATTGGAAATCATTTCATAGACGAAAGGGTAGGTACATTATATAATATAAGGTTCAATGACTGCAATTAGGGTCCTACAGGTGGGCCTGCAGAACAGTCATTTTTCGTCTATTCTAACCCCTAGATACAGTTGAGTCCACGAGTCTTTACCCGTGCGTCATTAATACCTGGCGAGATAAAACACATATTTGATAACTCAAATTTTAACCCGTGATAAGAGCAGTAGCTACTTACTGTCACTTGCTGTTGCGTTTAGTAAATTTCAATTTCCGACTTATCATCGACGTACTTCGTATGCTTTAAATGATGACGCACGGGTAAAGACTCGTGGACTCAACTGTATGTAAAGAGCTTTACTCTTTTAAATTTATACTCTTTACCATCGAACGCTGTTAACTTTAGCGTATCTTCAGGTTCTCTGTCTGTATTTCATAGCACCATGTATTTGGTATTCTCCTTAATTTATTTCTAGGCCGATTTTTTGCCTCTCTCATTAATCTCCTCACGATTTTCTTTAATTCGTTGTTCGTTTTTCTTAGCAGCGTAAGGTCGTCGACGTAGCCCAGGAATTGATGCTCGTTACGGTAGATCGTTTCGTGGGTTTCTATTCTGCTGTCCCTTACAATTATTTTCAAAACCAGATTAAATAACACTGTTGACACCTCTAATCTTTCTCACGCAGTCCTAGCAAATATCTTATAGCACACGTCCAGTAGAGCAGTACCCCTGTAATTTTGCGAAGCTAGGACAAATAATCCCGACAAAAAATCCCCACAAATAATCCCCGAATAAAAAATCCCGGACAAAAAGCCCCAATAAATATTTGCTGCCGAGTAGTTCTCAAAAGTTTTCCTGTGAACCCAATCGACGCAAATGTTTTTCAGCCTCAGTGCATCAGAGTTATAGCAATCGCCATGAAAATAATGATTAGGAAATTTGTTTCTGTTTTCCGCACCAAAAATTGTTTTCCGCGCGAAAATAATGATTAGGAATTAAAATTTAGCATGAATTTTAATTTCGATTACCAGATTTCGAATTCAAATTGTTAGTTTTTTGGCTGTGGGAATCATATTGTAATTATTCGCTTAAATCTTTTACTCACTTTGCTTTGAATAACTCTGCTCAAAACATTGCCTATGCGTGATGATAACTGCTGGTCCTGAAAACGATAATCTTGATTCTAATACAAAAAAACCTGTTCCTTTTTGTAAATTTAACGTCAAAAATATTTAGTCATCATCATCATCATCAATGGCGTTATAACTTTTCGAGTCATGCATGCCGAGTTTACTATCTCCTTCCATGCTTGTCGGTCCTGTGCCACTATTTCTCATTGTCTCACTCCCATTTTCTTCAGATCTTTTCTGACTGCATCTTTCCACATTTTTCTAGTCCGTCCTACAGACCTTCTCCTATCTGGCCTCTCCCCTAGCAGAGCAGCTATGTCTGGTTTGATTTTTGGATAAATTTTAAGTTTTTTTAGGGATGAACACAGATCCTCAATTACGTTTTTTAAAAACCGGATATCGACTAGTAATGCCCATAAAGACTATAGCGGGATAAGATGGTCAAAAATGCCCCCGCACGGATCAACCCCGCTACTTATTTTTTAGATAAAGGATATAAAATTATGCCCTCATTCAAATTTTTAGTTTCCCAGAGGTCCTAGAACCTCTTAAATCGAGAAAAGAAGAATTTTTAGGTTTTATTTTTTTGTGAGCGCAATTTTAACTTAAAAAATCTGAAAAAACTTCAAGATGATGTATATTTTGAATACAAAACAGCCTGATTTTTTTCACATTTTTGTAATAAAAAATGAGTCCAGGAAATTTTTTTGAAATTTTCAAAAAAATTTTAGGTATCATGATACTATCATATGATAGTATCATTTGGCCAACTTTTAAATAGTATTTTTTGTTGTTCTTTTGAATGGCAGAGGCAGAATTTTTAATATCTGAGCGGAAAGAACAAATAAATTGAAAAAACCGTTTTTTGCTGTCTCGAGATGCATCTCGGAACAGCCAATTTTAGGATTTAGGATCCTGACTACAACAACTGAAAAAAACACTAAAAGTGTGAATTTTGTCATAAAATTTGGTATGTGGGCTTAATAATATTTGGAACAGCTTTTCCAAATATTCTTTTTCGATATCTCTAACGCGAAGCAAATCGAATCGCATATCGAAAATTCACCCTGTTTGTGGATTCGCAGTAGACCGCGTTTAAAATTTAAATTTCAGTTGACTATTTTAAAAATTGTGAACCATCAACCTGTATGACTGTGCCAAATTTCAAATCTGAATATATTTTGATAGCCAAAATATTAGGGGTGTCTTCATCTTAAATGCGACACACTATATAATATTATCAATTTGATAATTTATTGCAACTGATATAGTCGTATTTTTTATAGCTAGATTCAAAATATACATTCAAAATACTGACTAATTCACTAATTTTATCATAAAAAGTTCAAATTGATTGCATTGAAGTATTGAACCAATAGGGCTTTTCATTCACAGTCATTTGTTTCGAGCTTCTGTCATGTGTCACATAATATTAATATATCTACGTCATACGTTATTGATATATACCAATGATACAAACCAAAGACGTATGGCGTAGATATATTAATATTATGTGACACATGACAGAAGCTCGAAACAAATGACAGTCGATGAAAAGCCCTATTAATGTGTAATAATATAATATATTCGGAGTGAAGTTTATGTACGGAAACCCTCAATTACCTCGAAAACGGTTAGCACAATTTTTATAAATTTTGGTGGGTATATATAGTATTATAGTGATAATTACTTTGTTGTCAGATCTTCCGTTTTTCTAAAAATCTAATTATTTTTTTTACTTCAATTGGAATACCCTGTATATTTTTTGCTTTTTTAAGTCCTTAAGAAATACTAATTATTTTTCATGTTATATTCCCTACACCTAAAGGTCATAATTTCTGAGTTATTGCTACATTTATTAAAAAAAAAACAAATTATAAAATCAATTTTTTCGGCCCGGGTAGACATTATTTTACGTTCTTTGGACTATTGGGAACAAAAAAGATATTTTGTAATTTTTCTCTAAAGTTAAACGAGTTCGAGTTATAAACAATTTAAAACTGAAAAAAATCGAATAATGACGATTTTCAAGGTTCGAAATCACAAATCAAAAATATTATTTTTGATTAATATAAATTGTCCAGTACACAAATTCAAGTTCAAGCCTTATTTTATTAAATAAAATTAACATGAAGTAAAACTCCCTAGTGTAGTTGGTATATTTAATAAAAATTATAAAAATTTTTAAAAATCCAAACGGATTACGTTCAAAACGTTTTCGGACTTATCAGTCCATCATCAGTGAACCTAAAAGTAAGTAATCTCACTTAGTAAAATTGAAAAGGGTGAAATTTTGAATGTTAAAAATTGAAAAGTGTGGTTACGATTACTTACTCTCTGTCCTTGCTAAATAGCCACAATGCCAAACACTGGTCAAGATGTATGTTCTAACTACATGGTGAAATCTGATCTACAATTTGGCTTACATTGGATGCCAACGGATTAGTACTAGGAACATGATGCTCTACTCCATTAATTAAGAGATTTTTTTATAATTAGGTCTACATTGAACTACGTTTAGTCTGTCAATGATTTAGAAGGAAGTTGAAATACTTCAAATGTCAGTAACATTGACATCCAGGAAAGGGAATTTTTAAGGTATTAACCAAGGTCAAGATCCACTGTGGTTACGGAACTTTAAGTTTAAGACTGTGTTGGAATTTTAATTTTTAATATTAGAATTTAAAATTTACTATTTTTATAAAAATATTACAACCATTACCATAAACTTGACTATAAAATTAAATTTGATCGAACTTATTGTCATAATATGGTAATGAAAACAAAATGTAGGATAGAATTATTGGTTAATGAAAGTTAATAATTTTTTGGCCTAAAATAGCCTTGTGGGTGAAAGTTAAAACGTTGAAGTGATACAACCGTTGTTTAGTGTGTATAGAAATATAAATTTGTTAACTGTAATGTTGGTTGTATAAGTCTAGTAAGATATTGATTCTGTATGAAATTAACCAATTAAAAAAAAATTTGGTGAGAATTGAGGTAACTGATATAAGATTGTTAAGTGAAAAATATAAATAATTGACGGGATGTGAAAATGTGTTAGTTATAGTCAAAAATATAGGAAGTATTATAACATTATGCATATAAAAGAAAATGGAATTATTTGATTGTTAAATTAAAACTAAGTTGATAAAATGTGTAAATGAACAAAAGATTCAAAAGAAGTGCGTCAACCGGATGCACAAGACACAAACTGTATTTGGAAAATAATTAAAAGTTAAAAATAGTAAAATAAGAATAAAGTTGTAAAGTTAGAGATTAGAGTGGCTAGAAAGATAGATGCAACATATTAAAATTTTTGAATTTTTAAGAAAAAATGTTTTTTAAAAAAGAAGAAAAATGAAAAATAAAAGAAAAAGAAAGAGAAAAATAAACTAAAAAGGAAAAAGGACCTGTATGAAAAAGGAAGAATTAAATGAATAGCGTAGTAAAACATTTTGGAAAAGATCAAGGAACGAAGTAAAGACCCAAGCGGCGAATAGACAAATAGATAAGGTCAATGATTTATGAAGGGAAAAGTAGGGTGAGAAAATGGCAAAGGGTGAATTAGTTGTGTTGGTGTTACTGGGGGTTGTAGAGTAAATGATTAGTATGAAAGGAGATTTTGGAAATAGAAGGAAGTGAAGTATGAAAAAGAAGGTTAAGTTAAAGGTTTTATGGGTGAGGTCAGGAAAGTTGCTAAGAGTGAAGGATAAATTGAAAAAACAAGGAATTTAGGAAAAAAGTTGACGGTGAATGGGAGTAAAATTGCGATTAAGGGAGGTTTGTCTATTCACACAATTGGGACTGGACCTCAAGTCTCGGATAATCTCCAAATCCTCATACAAGTCCAATCGGAGTGTGTTTTTCTGCTGTATATTGTGCACCAACTGGACACCCTCAGGAATCTTAAGTTCATGTCTATTGACTTTAAGGTGATGTGAGAAGGAGGAAGTAGTATCTCTCTTACTATGTTCTAGGGATCTGGTGGCAAGAGATCTACAAGTTCTACCGATGTAGGTAGCATCACAATCTGAGCAAGAGAGTTTATATACATCACTACGGTTCATGTAGTTGATTGGATCCTTAGTATTGGTCAAACTCTTGTTAAGGGTGTTATTAACTTTAAAAGAAATTTTTATATTATCACAGGAGTTGGTAATAATGTATTTAACTCTTTCAGATAGATTAGGGTTATGGAAAGGCAATGAAGCATAAATCGGAGTTGTTGTAGATGAAGTAGAAGAAAAAGCTGACTGTTGAAGTAATCTGAGCTCTCTTTTATGTTGGAGTTTATTGATGATATCAGGGTCATAACCATTGTTTATAGCAATCTGTTTAATGATGTTTAATTCTTTGTTAAATTCTGTTGATGAAAGAGGAATAGAATTTAATCTGTGAATAAAACTACGGAATGAAGAAAGTTTGTGGGAAAGAGGATGGTTAGATGATGAATGAATTACCTGATCTGTTTGAGTAGGTTTACGGTAGATCCCAAAGCTGAAATGGTCATCTAGTCTGGTGATAGAAAGGTCTAAGAAATTAATGGAGTTAGAAGTTTCTAGTTCCATAGTGAAAGTGATTTTTGGATGAATTTGATTTATTTTATGAAGTAAATTCTGTGCTGAGTTGGAATCGCCTGAGATCAGAAGTAAACAATCATCTACAAAACGGAACCAGTGTAAAATCTCAGTATTTTTTTATGATATAGTTGGATTCTAAATGATCCATAAAAACATCAGCTAGGAACGGGGATAAGCAACTACCCATTGCTAGACCATCAGGTTGTTGGTAAAAGTTGTTATTGAAAACAAAGTAATCTTGAGATAGACAAATTTTGAGAATGTTTATGATAGACGAAGTGGTATTAGGGGTGATAGAGTTATTTAAAAGAAGTGAGTTAACCAGACTAATAGATTCATGTTTGGGTACTGAGGTAAATAAATTGCTAACATCAAAGGAAAGCATAGTAATATTCGGATTAAGATTAATAAGTTGAAGTTTTTCAACTAATTGGCGAGAATTCAAAACTGTAAATTGGGGAGTGAAGTTTATGAAGTTCTTGATAATTTTTAGAATGAATTATATTTTTATAATTTTTATTAAATATACCAACTACACTAGGGAGTTTTACTTCATGTTAATTTTATTTAACTATATGGTATACAGCCAACCTTCGGGTATTATCCCGTTTTATTTTTTTTTTCTTATTTTATTAGTTACCAATAAGTAATTTAAGCTTGTTTCATTCTAAAGTATTGTTTTTAGTGGTTAATGCAGCCCGATCGCCTCTCCTCTCATATGCGCTTCACTAACAATTATGAAAAAGCAATGTTTTAGAATAAAACGGGCCAAAAAATTTTATAGCGAGCCCCTAGAAGAAGGGCTTAGCTTGAATTTGGGTACCCAGCAGTTTCAAAAATAATATTTTTTATTTGTGTTTTTGAACCTTGAAAATCGTCATTATTCGATTTTTTTCAGTTTTAAATTGTTTAGAGCTCGAAAACCATTAACTTTAGAGAAAAATTACAAAAGACCTTTTTTCTTCCCAATGATTCAAAGAATGTAACTCCACGGGCCGAAAAAATTGATTTTTATAATTTGTTTAAATTTTTTTTAAATACATGTAGCAATAACTCCGAAACTATGGCATTTACGTATAGAGAATGAAAAATAATCAGTATTTCTTAAGGACTTCAAAATGCAAAAAAATAAGAAAGTTCATTAGGTTTCCAGAAAAACGGCAGATCTGACAACAATGTAATTAGCACTATAATATCGACTGCATTAGAAAACCCTTACCCACCAAAACCTATAAAAATCATGAAAGATGTTTCCGAGATAATTGAGGGTTTCTATACATAAAACTCACTCTGCATATTATAATTATTATAATAATATTATATTAATACGCATTAATTGGTTCAATATTTCAATGCAATCAATTTGAACTTTTTATGATAAAATTAGTGAATTAAGTCAGTATTTTGAATGTATATTTTGAATCTAGGTATAAGAAATACGACTATATTAGTTGCAATAAATTACCAAATTGATTATATACAGTGTGTCGCATTTAAGATGAAGACACCCCTATATTTTGGCTATCAAAATATATACAGATTTGAAATTCGGCACAGTCATACAGGTTGATGATTCACAATTTTTAAAATGGTCAACTGAAATTTAAATTTTAAATGCAGTCTACTGCGAATCCACAGGGTGAATTTTCGATATGCGATTCGATTTGCTTCGCGTTAGAGATATCGAAAAAAGTTATTTGGAAAAGCTGTTCCAAATATTATTATAAGCCCACATACCAAATTTTATAACAAAATTCACACTATTAGTGCTTTTTTCAGTTCTTGTAGTCAGGATCCTAAATCCTAAAATTGGCTGTCAATTTTTTCGTTCTTTCCGCTCAGATATTAAAAATTCTGCCTCTGCCATTCAAAAGAACGACAAAAGATACATAAAAAATACTATTTAAAAGTTGGCCAAATCATATTTACATAACCTAAAATTTTTTTGAAAATTTCAAAAAATTTTCCTGGGCTCATTTTTTACTACAAAAATCTGAAAAAAATCAGGCTGTTTTGTATTTAAAATGTACATCCTCTTGAATTTTTTCAGATTTTTTAGATTAAAATTGCGCTCACAAAAAAATAAAACCTAAAAATTCTTCTTTTCTCGATTTAAGAGCTTCTAGGACCTCTGGGAAGCTAAAAATTTGCATGAGAGCATAATTTTATATCCTTTATCGAAAAAATAAGTAGCAGGGTTGATCGGTGCGGGGGCATTTTTGACCATCTTATCCCGCTATAGCCTTTGTTCCCAAAAGCACCAAAAAAGTCAAAATAATCGAAAAGCTTTGTATAACTTTCCTCGCAATGCGTGGTTCTGGCATTGGATTTGAAATTAGTTGAAATTTCAATTGTTTTGACACATACAAAATCTTATACTGATATATCTACTCTCATGCACTGAGGCTGAAAAACATTTGCGTCAATTGCATTAACGGAAAAACTTTTAGAGAACTATTCGGCAGCAAATATCTCTTGGGGATATTTTGTCCAAAAATATTTGTGGGGATTATTTGTGGGTATTTTTTGTCTGGGGATTTTTTGTCTAGGGATAATTTGTGGGGATTTTTTGTCCGGACCCCAATTTTGCACCATCGTTGCATCCCCTTTTTGTGTAATGGGATTATCCAGGCTCTGGCCCACTCTTCAGGCATCTTTTCTTCTTTCATACATATTTTGTTTTGACCTGGACTTTTATTGTATTTTAGACGATGAAAAGATGGAAATTAACTTTGCTTCAATGAAGTGCAAGTTAATACTAACTCGGCGTAAAATCGATTGGACATCCAGAATTAACTCAAAACCATCGTTAGAGGAAATTTTAAATATCGGGGACATCAATCTTCTGAATTCATACTTGCACAATATCGAAGAAGTTTTTGCGTTGCCCCCTCATGACTGTAGTATAAGGACAAAAATTGATGAGCATAGGAGGAACAGGCAGGTGTATAGAAAACAAACGCATGCAGAAGTTGGTAAAACTAGTTTATTATTGTCAGTATTAAATAGTAGTCAAAAACGTAAACGAATTTCAAACTGTTACGGACATTCCTTGAAGGATTATATATTGTGAAAATAAAGATTAGGTTTTTAAACATTGTGTTTTATTATTATTCTATCCTATTTACTAAACTTAAGTGAATGTTATTTTGTAAATAGAAATATACACGAAAAAATAATAAAATCACGTCTAAAGTTCTGAACAATAAACATTAAATTAATAAACTGGACTAACACACTCGTACATTGTTTTTATGATGTCTTACATAATAATTTTAAATTTTTTTAGAATTATTTCGCCATTTTGTAAAATTATTTTTTTAAATAGGATCATACTGCAATTAATACCTAATTTGAAAGCTATTGGATTACTAAGTATGTTCCTAGATTTTTCTATGATTACGAAGTTTCAAAATGGCGACAATGTAAAAAAATTAACAGTTGTTCAAATATGGGACGATCAACAGATCCGGCAGACAGCTAGCGGAAAAAATCTTTACAAAAAACAAAATCGAATGGGCTGTTAAAAGCTTCAAACCTTTTAAATCCCTGAGCAAGGACGGAATTTTTCCTGCCTTTACTTCAAAAAGTACGGCGGCTTTTCATAGGAAGCCTTGTGCTGGGTCACATCCCAAAAACTTGGAGGGACGCAAAAGTGGTATTTATACAAAAGACGGGGAAACGTCCTACGGACGAACCAAAGTGTTATCGCCCTATATGCCTCACCTCTTTTCTCCTAAAAACAATGGAGAAACTACTAGATTACTACATAAGAAGCGAAATTCTAATTAGGAAACCGCTATAAATTCCCTTGTTGGAAACATTGAAAAGACAATAGTGGCAAAAGAAATAGCTCTTTGCGCTTTCATTGACATAGAGGGAGCATTCGATAAACCTCATATGAATCCATAAAAAGAGCACTAGTAAAGAGGAGCATTTAAGCCTCACTAATACAATGGATTCAGTCCATGCTAAAAACCAGAATCATCACAGCTAGTATTGGGGGAGAATCTGTAACTGTGACAGCAGTAAAGATAGTAGCCCTCAAGGGGGAGTACTGTCGCTCCTGCTGTAGTCTCTAGTTGTGGATGACCTCCTTACTAAGTTGCATGATTCTGGTTTTACAACTCAAGGTTACGCAGATGACCTAGTTGTTACAATTAGGGGCCAGCATGACCAGACTATATCTAGCCTCATGCAAACTACGAAATAAAAAACTGGTGTTCGGAGGAGGTCTTAAATGTCAATCCTAATAGCAACAATGTATATACATTGTAAATGATGATTTGGGAGTGCTCCTAGTAGCATTTAACGTGTCTTGGTTTGTTTATTTCTACTGCATCTTGATTGTAAATTTAGTATAGTTTAAAATAATTTTTAATCTCAATTATTGAGGTTTGTTTTTGTGCATCTTGTACTCCCTCTTACATTCTCACATGTTTCAAAGAATTATAGTATGCTTAGCAGATACCTACGTCATTTTCTTCAGCCCGTATTATGCAGGTTTTGAAACAATTAATAAATGCTGTATCTCGTTTTACTTTTACAGTTTGTTGTAGTAGTTGGTACTCACAATATTTCTACTAGGATTTCTTCTTGTACTGCACCATATTTCTTCATCTATCATAATTTGCTCTGTTTCTTCGGGTCCTTTAAACCAAGAAATTAAATCTTCTTCATTTACGTCGAATTCTCTTTCTGATGAATATTAAAATCAATGGACAATAGCTAGATTATCTTCAGGATAATATATTTTTCTCTATTTCTTGTGATACTCATTCATTGTAGGCCATAGCTACTTCGATGAAGATTGTATTAAGGGGGGGGGGGGTATGGTTTGAAATCAACATATCAAGCACATTTTTGTGATTTTTTTTCGAAGCTATGGTACAATTATTTTACTTTTAAATTAAATAAACATATTAAGTACAATTCAAAGAATATTTAGAAAAAAAGTCAATCCAAAATATTGAAAAGGAAGCCATTGGTGACAAATTTTGACAGACAGCTCACAAAAACATGGATTTTGCGGTGGACATCAGAACTCGTCACTAGATCATACGAAACAAAAAATTTAAAAAGATTTAATTAGCTTATGAGTTTCACGAGGTGACAATGTCGAGTTTTTTTATTTTTAATGATTTTTGAATTTTTGGTATCACTCAGAAATCAAAAAAATGAAATTTTTGGTAAAAATTTTGTGAAAATTGAAAATCAACAGATTTATTATTGTTGAACAAAAAATAAGCAAAAAAGAAAAATATCTCGACGTTGTTACCTTGAAATGTCTCAAGAAAATCTGTGCAAAATATCAGGTAGATCGGCCGAGTAGTTTTTCAGTTACAATGTCCACTGCTTTTGAGAAAAATGCGTTTAAAGTTTTGACAACTGCATCTTCTTATTTGTCTACCAAATCGTAAAGCGATGCACATTGGAATATCTTTTTTGAATCGAGGAGTAATCTACAAAAGAGAAGGCGAACAGTTGTTTAACGTTTCTCACTACGCTCAAGCGTGCTGGCGCGAAGTCGCGGCAAAGCGAGTCGAAGGTAGAGATATTCAACACGCTGTATCTCTGGTAATTTTACTCCGATTATTTTGAAATTTTCAGAGAGTATTCTTGAAAGTATGCACTTTTATTTGAAATAATAAAAAAATTAAATATTTCAAACCATACCCCCCCCCTTAAGTCAGGAGAAACAGAGCTCCTTCAAAATTTTTGAGCCTCTGCGTTGTCAGCATCCTGAGAAATAATATGGATGAGAAATGTATTTGTACGGAAGGACTCGGTTTATTGAAGTGCTGGTTTAGTGAGATTCTACTGTAATTGTTATTAAATTCGCTAAATGAAGTCTCTTTTCATAACCCATAATACTAGTATACATAATACATGGAAATTGAGAGGAACATAGAAAGCAAACAGACGATATTTGTAAATATATTTTAAATAGGGTAATCATCTCTAAATACAATCTATAAATAAATAAAAAATAAATAATATAATTTCATTTCGTGCTCAAGGAAGCATTCGTCAAGTTGTTAAGCTCCTTTAAAATATCTGAAATGAAAATCAGCCATTTAATTTGTAATTATATACTTATCTTTATTTAAAGTATTTTTAAAATTTTACTAATGTCTGTCCCACCTTGACTTTACAGTACACGAACATATGGCAGTGCAATCCTTATGGGAGCTTTTAGCGCGGCGATGCCGATTTTCTTCAAAAGAATTTTCAATCGAACATTACCGGGTTTTTCAATCGAACATTGTTCTATGGTTGTTAATTTATGTATTCACAGTATAGACAGTTCTGAAGTAATGCCAAGAAAAATATAAAATAGATTGTCAGTCAAGTTTAAGTAAAGTTTTATATTGTCCTACAGTTGAGAATAAATAAATTATAATTGTTGATGGTCAGTTCACCTAAATTAAATTATAACAAAGAATATCAAATAAACTTATAATTATTACTGATAACATTGTATTGAGCAACTGATTGCTTATTTGAAAAATTTGGATCCTAATTGCAGTTTGTTATTCTTAATGACTGATTTCCAACCTGAAATTAATGTCATTTTAATGTGTTTACACCCTCATTAAAATTTAGTATAAATTTTAAACTTACAATTAATTTTAGTTAGTTCATTTTTTAGTCAGTTCATTTGATTCGTTGAAGTTTAGTAATTGTTAGTTAGTTCAGTTATTTTCGAAAAAAAAAATGTTTTAGAACCCCTGACAGCCACACAATGTCAATAATATAATAAAAAGTGATCGTATACGCTGTGAGCTCGTAGGTAGATGGGATATTTAAAATTTCGCGAGCGCCAGTAGTGACAAATCAGTGAACGTTCGGTGGAAATTTGACATAAATGTCAAAGTGATTCATTTAAAACATTGAAATTAAAAATATTAATAGGAAAAAATATTAGTTGGTCAAAGTTGTGGTGTATATTTTTACCTTAAATATACGTTTTAAATACTGAATTTAAGTTTTTTTAATATATCGTAATATGTAATTATAAATTAATCTAAGCGTCATCTATACGATAATTGTGAAAGTAAGAAATTAATATTTCATTAATAGAACGTTTAAATGATTAGCAAAATCTTAAAAAAATCGATTACAATTTAATTACTTTTTTTGCGTTGTAAATATTAAGCGATAACAATTAAATAATAAATTAAAAATTACCGGCGAAAGTTGCATTAGTAATCCGCTAGTAGCGACACCAGCGAAGCTCAGAGCGTATAGAAAAAATATATTTGCTTAAAACCTGTTTCTGATAAAATTTGGCATCACTGTTGGTCATAATAACCTGTACTGTAAAGTCAAGGTGGGACACACTATAGTTTCACTAGTTACATGCATACTATTTTATTTGGGATTAAACCAAAATTGAAAAACCCTAATCAAACCATCACAAACAGCATAAGTTTTTGTAAAACTGTGCAGAAAAAATAAAAATAAAAATCAAATTGGTATGATATGGTTTATTAATGTGCTTCATTTCCATGCATAGGTACGAATGTAAAACATCGACTTCCATAAAAGAGAGTATTGTCAGGACTCAAAGAGTGATAGAAAAAAAAAAGATAAAGAAGGAATAAACGAGAGTCTACTATACAGGGTGAGTCATGAGGAACTGTACATACTCCTACCTCGTATAGAGGCTCCTATGGGGAATAACAAATGACCATTAAAAAGTGTCTGCTCCCATTGTTTAATAATATACAGGGCGAGTTTCGCATTTTGACAGAAATTTTTATTCGTCATAATTTTTGAACGGTCAGATCGATGTGCCTCTTATTTTGGTCAATCGTTACACTATTACCACCTAATCAACTGATTTATTCAAACTAGAAAACAATCAGGTCCGGCTTCAAAATAATTAGTTTTTTTGGGTCTTAGCAAAAATTTCACCCTGTATACGCTTTTTGAAAACTATAATATGAATTTTACAAATAAGACAAATAAGCAATTAAAATGACATATTTATTTTTTTCCCCACACAATTACTTAAATTTTTATAAAATAATCAAATTTGACTATGAATTAAAAGTTTGGTAAAGTGAACCATCGATTTAAAAACAATAACTTTTATTACAAAAATTATTTTTTTTTTGAACAAATATTTAATTTATGTTACCACCCAATCAACTGGTTTATACAAACTAAAAAAAATCAGGCCTGGATTTAAAAAATTAGTTCGTTTTAGTATTAGAAAAAATTTCACCATGTATACGCTTTTTGAAAACTCTAATATGAATTTTACAAATTAGACAAATAGGCAATTAAAATGGCATATTTATTTTTTCCCCACACGATTACTTAATTTTTTATAAAAAAAAAATCAAATTGGACTATGAATAATTAAAAGTTTGGTAAAATGAACCATATTTACTAGAAACCGGATTTAAAAAATTAATTTTTATTGAAAAAATATTTAATTTATGTTACCACCGAATCAACTGATTTATTCAAACTAGAAAAAAATCAGGCCCGTATTTAAAAAATTAGTTCGTTTTGGTCTTAGAAAAAATTTCACCCTGTATACGCTTTCTTAAATGTCTAATATGAATTTTACAAATTAGATAAATAGGCAATTAAAATGGCATATTTATTTTTTCCCCACTAGTATAGTATAGTTGATCCAAAAGATGGCATAACCCAGACATCCAAAGTGAAAGTTATCCTTCAACACCAAATTGTTCTATATGGTCCACACAATTTCCAGAAAAAAGTCACACCATTTTGAGCGTCGGGTTTGGGGGGGAGAGGGGTAGCGTTCGGTAAATTCGTAGTTTTTCGCCAATATTTCTAAAACTATGCGGTTTAGCATGAACAACCCTCTATACAAAATTGTTCTACATTAAATTTGAAATAAAAAAGGTTCTATGCATAATCTTTCTAAAATGAATGGTTCCAAAGTTACGGAGGTAGTATAGTATAACTGGTCCAAAAAAGGCCTAACCAAAACATCCAAAGTAAAAGTTTTCCTCCAACACCAAAATGTTCTATATGGTCCACATATTGTTCAGTAAAAAGTTACACCATTTTGAGCGTCCGGTTTGGGAGGGAGATGGGAGAGAAACCGGTAAATTAGTAGTTTTTTTACGTTTTTCGTCAATATTTCTAAAACTATGCTTTATCGTAAACAATGTTATATACAAAAATGTTGTACATGAAATTTAAAACAAAATATGTTCTATACATAATTGTTATAAAATCAACGGTTCCAGAGTTAAGAAGGGTGAAAAGTCGAAGTTTTCGATACTTTTTATATTTTTTGGGCAATATTTATGATATAACTATACCAAAAACCCAGACATCCAAAGTGAAAGTTATCCTCCAACACCAAATTGTTCTATATGGTCCACATAATGTTCAGAAAAAAGTCACACCATTTTGAGCGTCGGGTTTGGGGGGGGGGAGAGGGGAGAGAAATCGGTAAATATAAAAAGTATCGAAAACCTCTACTTTTCACCCTCTGTAACTCTGGAACCGTTGATTTTATAACAATCTACTAATTTACCGACTTCTCCCCCATCTCCCCCCCCCAAACCGGACTCTCAAAAGGGTGTAACTTTTTACTGAACAATATGTGGACCATATAGAACAATTTGGTGTTGAAGGAAAACTTTTACTTTGGATGTCTGGGTTAGGCCTTTTTTTGGACCAATATACTATACTACCTCCGTAACTTTGGAACCGTTCATTTTAGAAGGGTTATGCATAGGACCTTTTTTTATTTCAAATTTAATGTAGAACAATTTTGTGTAGATGGTTGTTCATGCTAAACCGCTTAGTTTTAGAAATATTGACGAAAAACGTAAAAAACTACGAATTTGCAGATTTCTTCCCCCTCTCCCCCCCAAACCCGACGCTCAAAATGGTGTGACTTTTTTCTGAACATTATGTGGACCATATAGAACAATTTGGTGTTGGAGGATAACTTTCACTTTGGATGTCTGGGTTTGGGTCTAACTATACCATACTACACATGATTACTTAATTTTTTATTAAAAAATCAAATTTGTCAAAATCGGAATTTTAACCTAAAAATGAAAAAAAAAATGAAATCACTGTTTAACTCGCTACAACTCTGTTCCATTTTAATATTTTTTTTCTGAAATTTTTCCAGCACATATCTCTTGCCATTGTGAAGACTATGAAAATTGTTGTAGACTTTCAGTCTTCTTCTCATAAAAGTTATGAATTTTTAAAAATAAAAGGTGCAGATTCGTGAATTGCAAAGTTAAATCGCAAAAATTAAGTGAAAAAATTTAAAATTTATCTATTTGATCACGTCTATGTTAAACTATAGAGTCCAAAGAGAAGTGTTATGGGTTTTAGATCTAGACGTGGTATAAAAAAAATGGCGAAGCTTTTAATTTTAAGAAAAACGTTTTTTAATTTTTTTATTTTTATGGTAAAATTCCGATTTTGACAATTTTGATTTTTTAATAAAAAATTAAGTAATCGTGTGGGGAAAAAAATAAATCAGCCATTTTAATTGCCTATTTGTCTAATTCGTAAAATTCATACTAGAGTTTTCAAAAAGCTTATACAGGGTGAAATTTTTTCTAATACCAAAACGAACTAATTTTTTAAATCCGGGCCTGATTTTTTTGTAGTTTCAATTAATCAGTTGATGGGGTGGTAACATAAATTAAATATTTGTTAAAAAAAAATGAATTTTTGTAATAAAAGTTATTTTTTTTTAAATCTATGGTTCACTTTACCAAACTTTTAATTCATAGTCAAATTTGATTTTTTTATAAAAAATTAAGTAATTGTGTGGGAAAAAATCAATATGTCATTTTAATTGCTTATTTGTCTAATTTGTAAAATTAATATTATAGTTTTCAAAAAGCGTATACAGGGTGAAATTTTTTCTAAGACCCAAACGAACTAATTTTTTTGAAGTTGGACCTGATTTTTTTCTAGTTTGAATAAATCAGTTGATTAGGTAGTAATAGTGTAACGATTGACCAAAATAAGAGACACATCGATCTGACCGTTCAAAAATTATGACGAATACAATTTTCTGTCCAAATGCGAAACTCGCCCTGTATATTATTAAACAATGGGAGCAGACACTTTTTAATGGTCATTTGTTATTCCCCATAGGAGCCTCTATACGAGATAGGAGTATGTACAGTTCCTCATGACTCACCCTGTATAATTTTTAAAATCAATACCAAAATAACTTACCAGTCATCTGAAGCTCTCCATTAGTCTTATTTCTATTGGAAGAATTTATAAAAGTTTTATTTCTTAAGTGAGTGAGTCTTAAATTTGTCAGTTTTCTTTCTTGCAACGGTAGTTTATTAGCTGAAAACAGAAACTTTATACGGATATTCAAAATAAAAAAAGTTATCTTACTACTAGGTTGTGCCTGAAGACTCCGTTCAGGAATTTTGAATGTAGCGTTTCGGACAGTAGTCTTATATAAAATACTGCGGCCTTTTAAAATATCCTCGCCCCTAGAAATAATATGGTCCAGGAAGACATTTCCGAATATTGGTTTTGAGGCTTGTTCTAAAGTAGTTTTTTCAACATGTGACACGTCTGGAAGTTGTAATAATCAATAATTAGTACATATTCTATATCACCTTATACATTTTATAAAATGGACTGATAGTGTTATTTATAATTTAATATGTTTACGTTTACGTTTAATATGCTTAAAAAAGTTAGAGAAGTAGCTGGTTTTATCATAAGAAAGTTCCACATACTATAACCGATTCGTCGGCAAAAATGATAATAGACGAACACGAAATTCGAACTACCTGGTATAATTATATAAATGAACTATATAATGATGATAGATCCGAAGAACTGGAGACTTTAGATCAAGGTGAAGGACCAGAAATACTAAAATCAGAAATACTACATGCTATAAAATTAAAATTGGCAAAAAACAAGAAAGCCGTTGGTCCTGACAACATACCTACTGAAATGTTAAAGCTCATAAATGAGGAAAACATTGGAATACTAGTCAAACTTTTCAATGATGTTTATTCGACTGGTGATATCCCTGAAGATTGGTTAAAGTCCGAATTCATAACCCTACCAAAAAAAACAACGTCCGAAAAACTGTAGCGATTATAGAATGATAAGCCTTATAAGCCACACTTTAAAAATCTTTCTACGTATCATCCACAGTAGAATCAGAGATAAATGTGAAGAAGACCAGGATGAAACACAATTTGTCTTCAGAAATGGACTGGGAACCCGGGACGCACTCTTTGCACTAAATGTATTATTGCAGAAATGCCGAGATCAAAGGAAAGGCGTCTTTGCTGTATTTATTGACTATGAGAAGGCCTTTGATCGAGTATAACATCACAAATTAATTAAAATATTAAAGGATAAAGGAGTTGATAGTCAAGATGTACGAATCATAGAACAATTATACTGGCGCCAAACAGCGACAGCTTGCATAAATGGAAAATCAACAGAAATATGCAAAATACAAAAAGGTGTCAGACAGGGTTATATACTGTCCCCACTGTTATTCAATTTATATTCAGATAGAATATTTAAGGAAGCGCTGCATAATTTGGAATGGGGTGTGAAAGTTAATGGAATTCTGATAAATACAATCAGATATGCAGACGATACAGTTATTTTAAGTGATGATATAAATTGATTACAACACCTTTTAAATGCCATTGATACAGTGGGAAGAGAGTTTGGCCTAAATATAAACTGTTCAAAAACAAAATATGTACATGGTATTTAGCCCGTTGTCCCATCAAGATTCACGGTTATATGTTGATGGTCATATAATTCAAAGAGTACCCAATTTTAAATATCTTGGTTGCCATATTACTGAACAAATAGATCCAGATAAAGAGATAAAATGTAGAATCGAGATAGCCCTCACGACATTCTTAAAAATGAGGTCATTCTTCTGTAATGATAACTTGCAACTTCAACTTCGAAAGCGCATGATTAAATGCTACATTTGGTCAGTCCTCTTGTATGGTGTCGAAGCATGGACATTAAAAATATCCACCATTAACCGTTTGGAGGCCTTTGAAATGTGGCTGCACAGACGTATACTGAAAATACCATGGACGGCTATGCTGACAAATGTGGCAGTTCTTAAGAGAGCAAATGCTACCAGCGAGCTGCTTGATAACATCAAATATAGAAAGATGGCCTATTTTGGACACGTAGTAAGGGGAGACCGGTATAATATTCTTCAACTTATTATGATGGGTAAAATCGAAGCACGCAGAGGAATTGGTAGAAAGCAGGCCTCTTGGTTGAAAAATATCCGGGAGTGGACAGGAATCAAGAAAGCAGAACACCTATTTAGAATAGCTCGAGACAGCGACAGTTTCGCCATGTTAATCGCCAACGTCAAGGGGACTTGATAGGGCACGTTAAGAAAAAGCAGGGCCGGCGACAACGGGCCTGCAAGGGATGCACTGCAGGCGGACGCCCCCGTGTGGGGGGAGCCAAATTGAGCTTTTTTCTGCTGGTGCTATACAAAATACTAATTTAAAAGAAACCGAAGGGCGCCTATGCTACTTTTGCAGGCGTGCGCCTTATACCCTAGCGCCGGTACTGAGAAAAAGAGTGTTATTTATATAAATTTTACAAATAATAGGCAGATATTTATTAAATCTTGCTTAAGTACTTTCGCTCTCAGTGCATAATCAAGGGCATTTCGCAAAAAAAAAGAAGATATAAAAATATTTAAACGATGCTACATTGTTCGGAGTTTGGAGGTACAATAATGTGCAAGGCATTCAACAGCTCGTCAGAAGAGAACCGTACGCGCATCCATACCAGCGCAACCCCACTAAGTTCCACTTATACTCCGAGGCATCCAAGTAGGGCGGCCGAGAGTGTATTTAAGAAGAAAGCAGAGGATCGTAAAGGCAGTTTCAATCAGTGTACTGAACTGAAACGGAACTCAACCCAGTTCTCAGCGGGTTGAGCAAGCGTCAGTTATGCGACGGAGATAGTCGGAAACTCTGCCGGGGTGAAGGTACTCTGTAGTGAAGAGACGCTTCGCCGGAACCGTAACCGCAGTGAGTAGTAGCTGCCATATCCGATCCGGAGTTGGTGTATGGATAGCGATGTGTCCATGTTTTGATTGTGAGAATAAGTATGTATGATTACATTGGTTTGAAGTATAAGGGGGCTACGGGTCTGTGTGTAGTTGTTTATATTGATGCCGTATAGCGTGATCGCTTTCTGTATTTTAATATTATTGTCTTGATAAGACGTCCTCCAAGGTGACATTCTTCCGAGCGAAGCGAAGACAGAATTTTATTTTATTACCTATTTTAATTTTACTCTGTATATAAAAATATCCTTAATACATTTATTTTATTTTAACTTGTGTTTTACTGACTCTGTTGTCCTGAAAGAACTACCCCTCACATATACAGGGTGTCCAGAAACTCTACCGACAAACGAAGACAAAGGATTCCTCAGATAATTTTAAGACAATTTAAGCAAATTCACCTAGTCCGAAAATGCTTCCCAAGGGAGCTAGAGCTCTTTGAAGATGGCGTGTTGTAATTAGTTTTTCTTAAATACCTCCAGAACGCTTCTAGTTAGAAAAACGAAAATTGGTACACATACTTATACTCCAGAGATAAATCGATTCCATCCATTGTGAATTTCTAGTAACAGTCATAGGCGTCCGTTATTTTATCGCATAACATTTTTGTCTTTAACTTTTAAGCATTTTTGATACTGGATTATTAAATTGTGAGGTATTCTAGTACTAAAAGGTACTCTTATAATCAATTTGAATAATCAAATTGAAAACTTTCAGTTTCCTGACATTGAAAAAAATTTTCAAAAAAAACTGTGTACTTTACCAACTTAAAGCAAGAGTAACTTTTAGTACTAGAATACCTCATAATTTAATAATCTAGTCTCAAAAATTCTTAAAAATTAAAGACAAAAAAGTTATGCGCTAAAATAACCGTTGACCGACCCTAAACGGACGCATAATATGATTCATCTCTGGAATAAAAATAAACGTACCAATTTTCGTCTTTCTAAATAGTTTTTTTTGAAATTTTTTTTGACATTCAAAAAACGAAAAATTTTCAAATCGATTTTTCTAGAAAACGGTGTATTCTATCGACTTAAAGTAAGAGTATCTTTTAGTACTATAATACCTTACATTTTAATAATCCAGACTCAAAAACGCCTAAAAATTAAAAACAAAAAAGTTATGCGATAATATAACTATTGCCCTACCCAAAACGGACGCCTATGACCGGTACTAGAAATTTGCAATATATGGAATCGATTTATTTCTGGAAGGTAAATATGCGTACCAATTTTCGTTTTTCTAAATAGAAGCGTTCTGGAGATATTAGAAGATACCAGACGCCATCTTCAAATAGCTCTAGCTCCTTCAGGAAGCATTTTCGGACTAGATGAATTGGGTTAAATTGTCTGAGGAATCTCCTGTCTTCGTTTGTCGGTAGAGTTTCTGGACACCCTGTATAACGGAAATGTTTAAGCATGTTTAAGTGATGAGTTGACATCACTTTCGCTATAATTTATATTCTATATTTTAGAAGTTACCTTTACTACACAAACTTTGATTTTCCGTATTCTCATCCGCAAAACACATCCATAAGTTTTTAATTGAACAAAGAAGAATTTTACAACGCTTAATAATCCGTAAATGGCTGCTTCTTTCGTCGGGTAACACATCAAATGCTGTTTTTACTTCGTTTAAAACTAAAAACAAAGAACAAGTGAATTTTTAAATCTTACAAAGACACACATAAATCACAAAAAGATCAGAATGTATCATCGGAATGTATCAATAAAATTCTTTACCAGATTTAAAATCAGAGTAAGCGTTTTTAATTTCACTGACATTTGCTTCTGGTTGATCTTCAATAACTATTTTCATAAATTGTTCCAAAACTTTAGATTGTCGCAAAAGCTTTTCAAATAAAGTTACATCCATCGTAGATTGTGTCTTGACACTTTCTGAAATATCTGCTACTAATAGTTTATTCTCTTCATGTATCACCTATAAAAACAATCATTAATTTAAAAACAAAAAATTACGAAAATTCCTTATAAACGTATATTTTATTTAAAAATCTCTTAAATGGCTACATCACAGAACGCTACATTTCGAACTAAAAAGTTCATCATTAGTGCTGTTAACAGGTTTTTAACATGCTTAAATCACAAAAATATATGGGTGAAAACTCAAATGTCGAGTTGCGGGCATGATACTATGACAAGAAGATAAATCAACGCGCATCATGGTCTTGCATCCCTATCGCTCACTGTGACGTAAACCAGAGACAACTTTCCTGGCGCCAAGTTGAATTCTTTATTTGTGTTCATGTTCATTCGTGTTAATACAATAGTTATCTCTCATGTGTTGCTTCAAAACGTATTGAATGAGATTTTTGTTTATTCGTTTATGTAGTAAAAACTTTTATATTATATAGTTATATAAATTTTGTGGTGAAAACGTTAGAGACAAACACATACGTAAAGTGTGGGTCTTCCAACTGTTTTCAGCGAAACAAATGTAATGTAGATACCGCGAGAATATGCTCAAAATATTTTACAGAAGCTGACTATTGTTTAAAAGAAAAACTATTGGGATTACCTGACAACAAGTGGAAGTAAATGATGCAATACCTTCTCTTCATTTAATAAAGACCTCAAGGTCCCCAAGTGCTAAAACATCGATTGAAAATACACGCAAAAGAAGAATAAAGATAAGAAATGTATTAAAAATATGTAAGTATTTTGATTTTATACACAATTTAACGAAAGACAAAATGTTTCTATAGATACTAATGGCCATTTTAATAGAACTCCAAATTCGAAGTAACATTTTATTTTTGATAGCTCCATAAATAACTCATTTTGGATGTATTTTTTACTACGAATATGGTAATGAAATGTGGTTCTTTGTATATTTAACTTTTATTACAGAGAAAACACAAATGAACTACAACCTGAAATGTCAAATGTGTTAGATCAGATTGCAAAACAAGCACTAGAAGAAACTTGCGACACATAATTTAAGGATATCGCTACTCAAACTGTAATGTGTAAGAGAAAAAACCTATTTTTAAAATGTACTTTACATAATACATATTTGTTATGATCTACTTAAAAATGATTTAATTTGAGTGAAAACGACATAATAAAAAAGCCATGGAACAAATAAAGAATTTGCAATCTGAAAATAAAAAATTGAAGGAACTTCTTAGTAGAGAGAAGGAGGAAAAAAGTACAGTTGAAAGAATTTTTACTAAAGGGCAGTTAAAGAAATTAAAAACTAAAAAACAAATTAAGTGGTCAATTGCCGCTGCAGGGGCAAGGTCCTATCGTTTATTAAGAAAAAGAGGCTACCCCCTTCCAGCTGTAGGAACGTTAAGACGATGGGATTCCGGATGATAAATCGTTTACTTGGGTAAACCACGTTTCTGAGGGTGGTTTACTAAAACCAACCCTGGACTTTGTAACTAAATGTAGTGAACTGGAACTTATTTTTCGTACTTATAATCGCAGTACATTAAAAATTAGTAAACATTATCTAAAAAACCTATTAGAAGCCGCAAAACGAGTAAATCTCAGTGACGACGTAAAATTACTTTTTTTAGATGTAAAATGTATTTTAAAATAAGGATGCTAAATAAAATATTAAATATAATTATAATATCCGCAAGAAAAAAAATCATAAAAATTGTCAAATATCATAAATAAATAAATAATAATAAATAATATTCATAAAGTCTGAAGTATGACACGCTTTTCGTTTATTTTTCAAATTATTTACGTTTTACCGGCTTTGTATAATATTTAATTTATGTCTTATAGCTTTATTTATTTTGTTTGTAATGTACGCAATCAAATCGTAGATTCATATATTTCTATAATTAATTTTACAAATTAATTATGCATTTTCAAACCACGTATTCACATAAAGTAACTAGTTATGAATTCTTAGTGCAACATGTGGCATCAAGGGCCACTCACCGTTAACAGTTCAAGTTTCAAGTTATTTCTTTACAGTAATGAAACAGCGTTGCCAGATGATTCATCGTTAAGATAAGATACACACAAGTTCCCTGGTTTAGTCTCGCAGTGACGTCATGCGCCAGTCGATTGAATTTAGAATTGCAAGTGTGCATATCTTCTTGTCATAGTATCATGAGTTGCGGGTCTAACAACCTCCGAACAAGCAACCCACGCCACGTGTTGTGTGTGGGGTCCTCTGTTTCCTGATGTTAAATATAGGATTATTTTATGTGAAACATCACATTTAATTTAATGTAAAAATGTAAACTTTCTATAATTGTACCACATTTAAAGGGTTTTCATCCATATATTCTGTTGAATCAAGCATGTTAAAAACCTGTTATTCTTTTTCTCATAATCATCTTTCAGTGCGTCACAGTTTTTCGATTTCTTTCTAACGCATTAAATTGTATGTGACAGAAAAAAAGGCACGTCCGTGATTACAGACATTTACAACATTTATTCTAGTTGTCGATAGATGGCGCCATAATAAAAAAATAATTTTTTTTAATTAGATAATAATATTACAAATATAATCTGTATAATTTATAAGACTATACAAATCAAAGAAAATACCATTTTATAAATGCAAGAAACACATTTGATTTGTTTTTATTCCAAACTGAAAATAAAATGTGACAACTGTCAGATTTAACTAAAATGTCATATTAGAATAAATGTCATAAATGTGTATTATCACGGACTTACCCTTTTTCCTATCATTTGTTACGCACTGAAAAATGCTCATGAAAAGGACAATACCAACACTTATAATGAACTTTTTAGTTTGAAAACGTTCTGTAAAACGTTCTTAAGGGGGTGGTTACGTATTTTCGGCTGCAATAATGCTATTCAAATGGGGATTAATTTTTTTCGAATCCTGAGAAAACTAATAAGTATTTTTGAAGAATTTAAACGCAGAATGAAAGATTACGTTATTAGCGAGGGCCGAAAGTCACTGAGAACTTCTATATTGTTTATTTTAATAAGTTACAGGGGTGAAAAACTAAGAGAAAATTTAGTGTGATTTTTAATTTTAAATATCTCATTCAAAATAAACTTTTTATTTACTCTAATGGACTTTCGGCCCTCGGTAATAATTTAGTCTTTCATTCTGCGTTTAAATTTTTATTTTTCAAAAATACTTATTGGTTTTTTCAGGATTCGAAAAAAATGAACAATGTCCGTGGTAATATTTTCCAAATCTATCTTTGTCTTACAACCATATACTTATATATTATCATAGACAGAGTGTCATTCAGAGCGAAGTGACGACACCATCTTTTTTATTTGGATTAGTGCTGTTTCACTCTTACGCATAGTAAAGCTGCGACAGTTGTCCTACCCTTCCGTGCGTATACTCATACTTAATGTCATCTTAGTTTGTCGATACAATGTGCTAGAAAGAGATACCGTGAGATCTTGTCAGGAAGCGCGGAGGGTAGGCTCACTCTATGTTAATACACTCACCGGCACAAAATTCCGCCACCCAAAATTTTTTATTAAGTTTGACAATCTATAACTTTATTATTTGTACTTTGATTTTCAAGATTCTTGCACGAGTTTGTAGGTACATGTATTGATGTCAATTACTATTATTCCGGTAACAAAAATTTTTTGCTTAGATGGCATTATACTGGGGTGAATGTAAGCCTTGTTTTTTCTCTTAACTTTAAAAAATTCTGTGGAAAAATTGGAGGGCTGATTTTGTTTCATACTCCTTTTGTATTATCCTGGAGGTATCACTAAGGTCATGTTTTTTGAATTATCTGAATATCTCTTTTCTTGTAAGAGCTGTAATTAAAAACACTGCTTTGAAGGTTTATTTAATTAAAAATATCAAACGCACTAAAATTAACAAAACAAAACAAATTTAACAACAAAACAAAACAATTCAATAGCGGTTATGTCCACCTCTTGCAGCAACGACTGCTCGCAATCTGTTTAGCATCTAATAAAGATGTGTTTTCCTTGCCTGGGGAATAGCCCGATATTCCTCTACCAGGGCCATAACTGTACCAAATTTTCTGGAGGCCTAGGATCACGGCAATCCCAATTTATTCATCCCATAAATGCTCAATATGATTGAGATCTGGACTGCATTCGGGCCATTCTAATCTTATCAATCCAACCTCAATTGTATGAGTCAATCAGTGTTTTTATTTACAAAAAATGGTACAGCTCTTACAAGAAAAAAGATATTCGGAGAATTCAAAGAACAAAATGTTGGTGATGTCTCCGGGAAAATATGACAGGACTATGTAACAAAATCAGATATTCCATTTTTCCACAGAATTTTTTAAATTCAGGAGAAAATACAACGCTTCCTTTCACCCATGTACAGTGACATGCAAGCAAAATTTTTTGTTACCGAAATAATAGCAATTGACATCAATATACATGTACCTACAAACTCGTGCAAGAATCTTGAAAATCGGAGAACAAATAATAAAGTTATAAATTGTCAAACTTAATCAAAAATTTTGGGTGGCGGAAGTTTGTGCCGGTGAGTGTATATACCTCTATGCTTCCAACGCACTCAGTCGAATAGAATATTGTCAGCATATTGTCAGTCAGACAATGACAATCAGTGACAATTTTAAATATTTGACATGGCATCGGGAATATTTTGAGTTGATGATTAAATAATATTGATATATAATATATCATAATATATAATATATTGATATATAATATATCAATATTATTTAATCATCAACTCAAAATATTCCCGATGCCATGTCAAATATTTAAAATTGTCACTGATTGTCATTGTCTGACTGACAATATGCTGACAATATTCTATTCGACTGAGTGCGTTGGAAGCATAGAGGTATATACACTCACCGGCACAAACTTCCGCCACCCAAAATTTTTGATTAAGTTTGACAATTTATAACTTTATTATTTGTTCTCCGATTTTCAAGATTCTTGCACGAGTTTGTAGGTACATGTATTGATGTCAATTGCTATTATTTCGGTAACAAAAAATTTTGCTTTTAATATAGTATAATTATTATAGTGTATTTGATAAATAATTGATTTAAGACGTGAACTTAATAAAAGTTATTTATTGTGTATTATTTGTGGAAGATCCAAGCAGAGAATACATCAGGATAATATATTCTGTGATCCAAGTATTTTGTAACTTTTATGAAGGCTTTTACTAATTTTTTTGTAATAAATGGTATACAGCCAACTATAGGAAATTACTCTCCTTGTTGATTTTTTAATTAAAAACGTAATTTGCGATTCTAGTAAAAATATTCGTTTGAATATAAGATACTTACCTCGCAAAATGCGAATGGATCTATAATAAGACATATTAGTTTGTGTAATATTCGAGCCTGATTCAACCAATAATCTTTTAGAAGAAGAGATAGTTGAATTTTATTTAACGATATTTCGTTAAGAACAGAAGTAAACGCTGGAACTAGCTCCGTTTCTAGCGCTTCCAAACTAGCTAAGCAGCTTCTGATTTTTACACAATCTACAAATAAACAAAAAATATATAACTAAATCTTTGTATTACAAGGCTTAAAATGGAAAAAATTCTTATAAATTACCGAAGTATCTTGAAGAAGGAAGTGAGACGACCAAATTACTTCGTAGATCTTTGTAGAACTGCATGATTTTTATTCATAACCTGCTTTGTAATGCGAACCCTATCAACCTTTGCCCATTTTCATTAGTTTCTTCATGCATACTGAGATGGCATACTGGCTGAGATGGCATATCACGCGTTTTTCTTAAACTATTTGTTTGGTGCCTAGTGTGACAGTTTTCAATTCCTCAAGTTAGAATTTGTCAACGTTGCTGAACTTATGCATGTTCGTTTTATTTTGACAGCGGTAGCCTTTAGAATGTTTAATAAGTAGGACAATATATTTATTGGCTTTTTTGTATCACATTATAATTCGCGAGTCTTTACATCTAAATGAAGTTTTTAAATTTTGTGATGTTCTTTTACCTTATGCCTACCACGCCTGCATCGATTTATATCTTAAAAATGTGCTTAAGAAAAATTAGGTTAAAAAAACGGTCTAATTGCAATGTTGCCTGAGATGGCATAGTAAGTAGGTGGATTAGATGGGATAGGTATGCCATCTCACCCTTATGCGTTTTTACACTGCATTCATTTTGTTACATGATTGGAGTTTATCGTTACAGTTATGGGTCGTTTTAAGAGGAATTCGAACCGACAAAATCGATTCCGTCGAAGTTGAGACAAGTGACGATGAAGATGCTGCTTGCATTTTTTGTAATGGCCTCTTTTCATTATCTCGTTCTCGAGAAACCTGACTAAGATGCCAAATTTGTGGCAAGTGGTCATATTCCGGATGTGCCGGTGTACCCAAGGCTGCAAAAAATTTATTTGTGACTCATGTCGAGATTAGTGCCTTTATTTCAAGGGTTTGCCATCTTACCCACATGTATGTGGGTGAGATGACACATGTAATACTTTACAATTTATTTGTCAGAAAAAACTATAATAATATGTACATTGTTAAAAAATAATGTTATATTTATGTAAATAGTCCTAGCACTGACTTTGATTTTTATTACATGTTTAACTCTATCGATTATCGATTACAAAACATTTAAAAAAAAGTATGCCGTCTCAGGCATATTTCCCCTACTGTTTGTTCCTTCAACTGAATTATACTCCAAAATTACCCAGAACTATATTTATGTCATGTTTTAGCATTTTACTAAAGTCTTCTATTATTAATTCATAGAATGTCTTTGTACTCATCAATTTTTTTTGTTTGAAGCTTATACATAGATCGCCTTTGTTTCCCATTTTCTTTTTATTCTTAATAGACACTTTCTGTCAGTTATACACCTATAATTTATAATCTCCTCTTTTAACAGCTTCAACACCAGCTCCCAATTTTTTTATAAATTTCTCCACTCCCAAAAAATGTTAGATAATTCATTTCATATATCCCATTTCCCGCTGGTTCAGTCTCTTGTAGAGCCATCACTTCGATCCTGTATTTTTTCATTTCAGAATTTATCTTTTTATGAACCGCTGTGTGTAAGACCTTATCACATTCCATGTAGACATCCGCATTCTCACTGTTGCAGTTACTTAATCGTTTTCCTTATTCGTTTATATTTCCTTTCAAATAGTAATTCTCTGCCTGTATTTTTTATTAGCTTTATGGCTTTCCTAAGGATATTACATATATCTTTGTTCCAAATCCATTTTTTTTCTTCAATTGTTATTTTGGCGAAACTTTTCTGCATATTTCTTCGTTCTTACTTAGATCACGGTTAATAAACAATTTTTCCTTTGTGATTTCCTGAAGCTCATGCTTTTTCCATTAATCTTCGCTTTTTTGTTATACCAGACATGTTTTCTGTTGCATGTTACTTGTATTAATTTGCTCTGTTAGTACAATATTATTCTCTCGGCTCTTTTATCAAGCCCTAGCCCAACAATAACTAAGTTATCTGCATAAACGATGCAAAATATTATAACTATCAACTTACTGTTACTGCAGCTGGAACAAGATACAGCAAAAAGCCCAATCTGTAAAATTCTGTCAACATGTAAATCGAATTCAACAATTAAGTTATCCAGTTCGCTTTGATTTCCTCTATTAGATTTATCAAAGCAAAAAGTGTGAATCGCTTCTAAAGGTAAAGTGTATTCAGAAAAGACTTTCAGGCTTAACTTCAAGACCGCTGTGTTCACTCTACGCTCCAAAGCACACAACTTATTGGTACACGTATCGATAAATAAGTTCAGCATTGCCGTATTTGGTATTGGTTTGTTAATTTCAACAGAGAGAGTTTCAAGAGCTTCGAGTACCTAAAACACATAAAAATATGTACATTAATTTTGTAAAGGTTAGTTTTGTTAAGCTAAAAGTTTCTTCTAAAAGCGATTCATTACACATTTTGGTAGCTTATTTTTTTTAACAGACAGAATACTGCAATGGCTATTATTGTTACATACTACAGAAATAAAAAAATGCCATAATACAAACAAAAGCAGTATAACATGAAGGAACTAGAACTCCTTTAATCGAAGAAGATCATGACTCCAAACAATGGGACAGGGTTTCAGAGTGACAAGAATTTTTCCGCTTAATTACAATGTAATTCCTGATTATGCATTTTCAGCCACTGATGCCGCTCCTTTTTCAGCTACTCCTTTGAAGGAGGTATTACTCCAGATACTCCACTAGCTACCATTGTTGACGAATCTCTCACAGAACCCGAGGTTGGTCCTTCTGTAATAAGAGGAAACTCCCACTAAACTCTTGAATGAAGTAGCTCCTCTTCCAATAGGGATAAGACAACTGTTAAGAAAAAACTCCATGCTACTCTATTGACTTCTTCTCAGCATTTGATTGAAACTAAAAAAAGAATCAAGAAAAAACCACTGACAAACTAGCCAGCCTGATTCTCAAAAGCAGGTAAGATCTTATCTGTAATAGACAAAACAAATTTCTCAGATGGCAAATAATCTAAGAGCTAGTGAACCCTCCGAGTTACGGGCTTCCTGTAAAGCTAGAAATTTGTATAGTGATAATTCATAGCACACCCAGGCTAAAAACCATGACCCGGCAGGCATCAGACCATTTACACTTTCTCCTGTAAAGTTTAAATTTAGGTATGTGTTTGAGTAAGTCATTTAGAAGAAATGTGTACAATGACAGGCGATTAAACAGCATAAGACCTTGCCAGGCGAGGGGAAAGATTAGGGTTTTTTTCTTAAAATTATTTTTTTGCATCGAACAAAGTTTTTTTTTAGGTTTTTTGAATCATTCCAAACAGAAAAGGTCTTTAGTGACTTTTCTCTTTGCGAAATCAGCCATTTTTAACCCTGAATCGGACATTTAACTGAAAATTTAAATGTTGCCAAGATAGGTAGATATTCTTTAAACATCGATTTATGAAACCCCGAAGAGATTTTTGCAATGAAATATCGAAAACCCCAATGTTTTTAATTGCTAATCAAGCGGGTGCGACACTGTAGTAAAGTGAGGACGTTTGAGTTTGCATACATTTATTATCTCGAGAATCGGCAAATTTGAAGAGAAATCCTCAGACAGGTCAATTTTTATTTTTAAATTAGGACTTTTTGTCATATAAGTATATAATACTAGTGACGTCATACATCTGGGTGTGATGATGTAATCATGATTTTTTTTAAATGAGAGTAGGGGTAGTGTGATAGCTTATTTGAAAGGTTATTTAATTCTCTATTCAGTAATATAAACATTAACATAATTATTTATACAGGGTGTACAAAAACAAATTTTTTATTAAATTAATTTAGACAAAAAGAAGAAAATGTGTTACTACTTTTAGACTAAAAGATGATAAAGAAAATCCAGAGAATTTAAGAAATTACTTAGTAGGGAGAAATGGATCCAATGCATCTCCTGAATGTACGGGGCTATCACCAGCAGTAAAAAAATTATTGTGAATTATGCCTACCTATGCTATTTTTAGTTGTATAGTTCAGGGTGTTTTTAAATACAAATTATTTTCAGTTTCGAGATCTATTTTTGCAAAATATAATATTTCTGCATAGGTTATCCTAATTCCTATGGCAATATCTACTCTAATATTAGGATAGATGCCCAATCTGAAGATTTTACTAAAAGTGTCGTAGTTTTCAATAAACAAATTAGATAACCAAAATGAAACTCAGAACTCAAAAAAAGACAGTGTATTTAATGAAGTCGGGATAATAGATTAGCTTAACCTTAATCCCCATGTTTTACACAATTTTTCCAAAACTATGGTCAACTACATCTCCCGGATTTACCATAACATAATTAATCAAACACATAATAGGAAAGAACAAATTGGAAAACATAATATTTAATAGATAGAACAATTTATTTCTTGATGTAAGACTTTGTTTTTAAAAATGATTTAGATGTTTTATTTTAAGTAATATTTCGGCTTAATATACTTACTGATTGGCTACTCCCTCTTATTTTTTTGTAATCATCCAATAGTGTTACTTGAGCTATTGACATGGCATGACTTAATACTTCCTCAAATAATACTTTAGTATCAAGAAATATATTTTTTGCATCTTGTTTTTTATTAATATAATCAATCTCGTTCAGTTTATCAAGAGCTGAATCCATCCACTTTACAAAATTCCCATTGGATATGTCTGTAATGGCAGTTTGTGATAGGGTTTGTTTAATTCCATCCAAGGAATACACCATTTGCTTTTGACAAAAGCATCTAATTTCCTGAATACAAAAAATATTTATCAATGAAAAGAATAGCAATGTGTTATGAGTGCAAAATAAAATGATTCTAAAAAATGTTTATTAAAAAATATATCATACCTGTATGCACAAAACAATTTTCCACCAAAAGTACAGCCCTACTAAGCAAAGAGGTGGTATCTAAACTTTTTTCCGAAAAATGTGATATGAATTTCTTTATTACATTTGATTAGAGTCATTCAGCCCTATTCTGTAGCTTTTAACAAATCGAATAAAAATGACCAAGTCGAATCGTAATTACCCGAAATCGGAATGTTATAATCTATCGCGTCATTGTTGTGTTTGGATTGGTATTCTGTAACTCACATCGTAATCAGAGTAAATCGAAATCTCTAACTTCCATTTCACCGGCTCAGGAGGTGGTGGCAACCCCTCATTAACTAGCGAAATTAGTGTTCTGTGACTTGTTTGTTACTATATCTAAAATTGAAATATGACTATCCCCAAGTTTTGAAAAGTAAATAAAATATTAGTGTAAATACTGGATGCAAAAAGTTCAAAAGAGGATAAATGGCTTTAAATTAAAGTTAATTAAAATTGTTATAAAAAAGAAGATAATAAACTCATAAATAAAAAAGATAAATGAAGATAAGATGTATAAATGCTTTTAAATCATAGATATTTCAATTTATGTTATTAATTATTATTATTACTAAATTATTTAAAATCGATATTACTAATACTGCCGTTCTCAAGTAAAACGCGGTATCTGCAATAAAATTGAAAATCGAGTTTTTGCTATATGTGGTCTCCTTATGACCTTATTTATGCTTCTGCAATATGCATTTTATTTACTAACAAAATAAACAAATTGGAATATGCTGTATGTGCATATAGTCCTGAAAAAAAAAATTTGAGAGCCGATTTCTGGGTTTTAAGTTGGCTGCACATACCGCGTTTTATTTGAGGACGGCAGAATAATATGCAATCTTTAAGATTTGATTCCAGCTGAAATAACTGCTAAACAACTTTTCCCAAAAATGGCCTCTTTTCTATAATTTGTTCAGACTATGAGCGTTGATTGATAAATATACTAGTGTAGTGGTATAATATATTTATCAATCAACACATAAGTCTATCTTATGCTATTCTTGTACATTATACCATTGATTGAAATTGTCCAAGAAATAAACAAAATACACTGGGGTGCAAAATTAACCGGACACCTTAAGAATGGGTCATTTTTGATGTCTCGAATTTCCTAAACCTGTTGTCTGATTTAAGTGATTTTTGAAGTTATACTTCTTTACGCGCGATATGACGGTGAATTTTTATATGTTAAAACCTACGATCCCGGCGCATGCGCATTATAACTTTGTTCTGATTGGATGTTCAAAAGACATGTCAAAAATTATCCAATATGGCACCTGTAGCGCAGCTGTGGTTTGGACGGTTGACGGTTTGGTTATGTATGGTTGATGCGTTTTAAAATTTGTGGGAAGAGAAACAACAAAGGTTAGTTAATAGTTATACTGCCTTTTTAAATAGTTTTCATATTACATTTTTGAAGTTATACTTCAAAATGTTTTAATTTATGTATGTATCAGTCCAGAAAAGGTGTGGAAAGAATATAAACTGCGCGTCATAGAAAACGGGCACCCTAAAAAATGGGTCATTTTTGATGTCTCTAAAAATGTCGCGTATCTCCTAAACCTGTTGTCCGATTTAAATGATTTTTTGAATATGTTATAGCCCTATTCTTTGTCAATATCCCGGTAATAATATTTTTGCTAAGCAGGTAAATTTTCATTGTATACCGGGTGACGAATCAAATTGTGTTTTTTTCTCAAAGTTCGCAACACCCTGTGGAATATTCTAGAATTTATAAAATACTGAAATTAAAACCCAACTATAGCCTCAGGTTTTCTTAACATTCTTTTTTTTGATTCATTCGTTTATGTTGGATAATACAAAAGTTATGTACTTTAACAACTAGCCATGCTCTTCATCGGTACAGGGTGTTATAAGTCTAATGGGTTTTAGGGACTAAATAAGTTCGACAAACTTTAAGGGGTAATTCTGCATTAAAAATAATGACAGTTTGCTTTATAATCATATATCCGCAAAAGTTTCGTTTCCGAGATACGGGATGTTAAATTTTTTCTTACAAACTGATGATTTATTTATTGCTTTAAAACCGGTTGAGATATGCAAATGAAATTTGGTAGGTTTTAAGAGATGGTTATTGCGCATTTTTTGACATTCAACTAAGAATTTTATATTCAGTATTGAAGCGCATACGGGTAATATGACCGATTATATTATTCGTATGTACGCCAATGGTGAATAAAAAATTCTTAATTGTATGTCAAAAAATGTTCAAAAATTACGTCTTAAAACCCACCAAATTTCATTTGCATATCTCAACCGGTTTTAGGGCAATAGATAAATTGTCAGTTTGTAAGAAAAAATCAACATCCTGTATGTCGGAAACGAAGCATTTGCGGACATATGTTTATAAGGTAACCGGTCATTATGTTTTCATGCAGAGTTACCCCTTAAAGTTTGTCGTACTTCTTTAGAAATAAACTGTACTGATAAAGAGCATGCCTAGTTGTTAAAGTACATAACTTTTGAATTATACAACATAAGCGAATGAATAAAAAAACATAATGTTAATAAAACCTGAGGCTATAGTTGGGTTTTAATTTCAGTATTTTATAAATGCTAGAATATTCCACAGGGTGTTGCGAACTTTGAGAAAAAAACACAGTTTGATTCGTACACCCGGTATACAATGAAAGTTTACCTCTTTGGCAAAAATATTATTACAGGGATATTGTCAAAGAATAGGGCTATAACATATTCAAAAAATCACTTAAATCGGAAAACAGGTTTAGGAGATACGCGACATCAAAAAATGACCTATTTTTAGGGTGCCCGTTTTCTATGACGCGCAGTTTATTAGTGTTTTTAAATATATTTTTCTACAAACGTGTTAAAAATGCAATTTTTAGGACTCCATAGGAGCGTTAAAAATGCTACTTTAAGGCACTAGTGCTTTAAAAATTTTAAGGCACTGCAGTTAAAAGTGAATTGTCAAATTGTGAAACGTCAAAATATTTGTATTTCATTTATTAACATTAATATTAATAATACAACTTGAGCAATTTGAAAAAGGTGGTTTAAAAGGTTTTTTATTATAATTTTGTGTCTTTGGATTTGTCTTCCTTGGGCGTAAAATAATAAAACATCTATTTTTATATTTCACTTGTCACCGTGATGTATAATTATGTATATCTGAAAGGTAACTAGCATGCGGCTTGATGGCCTTGTTGGTAGAGCATTGGACCAGAGATCAAAAAATCGCGAGATTGCGGGTTCAAATCCCGGACGATTCATATTTTTTTCTTCTTTTTATATCTGGCATTGTTAAGTTTTGGTTCATTTTTGGTAATTACTGTTAATTTTTTGTATTGTAACTGTTAAGTAGGTATATTTATTTCGTTGAAATTATATTATAATAGAAGTATAACTTCTTACGTGCGTACGAAGTACACACACATTCTTTTTTTAACATGTTATAGCCTTATTCTTTAACAATATCGCTGTAATAATATTGTGGCTAAAGAGGTAAATTTTCATTGTATACCGGGTGTACGAATGAAACTGTGTTTTTTCTCAAACTTCGCATCACCCTGTGGAATATTCTAGCAGTTATAAAATACTCAAATTAAAACCCAACTGTAGCCTTATGTTTTCTCAACATTCTGTTTTTTGATTCATTAGCATAAGTTGGACCATAAAAAGGTTAGGTACTTTAACAATTAGCCATGTTTTTCATCAATACAGGGTGTTTTTAAATAAGTATGGAAAACTTCAAGGAGTAATTCTACATGAAAAAATAATGACAGTTTGCTTTATAAACCTATGTCCGCAAATGCTTCGTTTCTGAGATAGAGGGTCTTGAAATTTTTCTTACAAACTGATGATTTATTTATTGCTTAAAAACCAGTTGAGATATGCAAATGAAATTTGGTGGGTTTTAAGACGTAGTTATTGTACATTTTTTGACATACAAGTAAGAATTTAATATTCACCATTGGCACGCATATGGGTAACATAAGTCCTCATATTAGCTGTATGCGTGCCAATGGTGAATATCAAATTCTTAATTGTATGTCAAAAAATGTGCAATAACTACAACTTAAAACCCACCAAATTTCATTTGCATACCTCAACCGGTTTTAAAGCAATAAATAAATCGTCAGTTTGTAAGAAAACTTTCAACACTCCCTATCTTGGAAACGAAGCATTTGCGGACATACCGTTTATAAAGCAAACTGTCATTATTTTTCATGCAGAATTACCCCTTAAAGTTTGCCAATTATTATTTAAAAACACGCTGTATTGATGAAAAACATGGCTAGTTGTTAAAGTACCTAACTTTTTTATTATCCAACAAAAGCGAATGAATCAAAAAACAAACTATTGAGAAAACATGAGGCTATAGTTGGATTTTAATTTCAGTATTTTATAAATGCTGGAATATTCTACAGGGTGAAGCGAACTTTGAGAAAAAAACACAGTTTGATTGATACACCCAGTATACAATTAACTGTTTAGCAACAATACTATTACAGCGATATTGCTAAAGAATAAGGCTATACTTAAGATATTAAAAAATCACTTAAATCGGACAACAGGTATAGGAAATTCGAGATATTAAAAATGACCCATTTTTGGTTAATTTTGCACCCCAGTGTAAATATGGCAACACTGTGACAGGCACACATTCAGATGCCAAATAGCAAATAAATTAAGGTTAGGTCCAATGCATACTCTTACAACATGTCTAAATTAAACATATAATTCTCTAAATAAATAACACCACAGACTAAAAAATTAAGCAGCTACAAAAATGTATACATACTATAAATAATGATAAATAAGTAGTTATCAATTATTTTCAGTAGATATAAAATATAAACGTCAAAACAAACCAAATTGTGCTTACGCCAAGCACAATTCTGATATCGAAATCTCATGTCGACAGGGTAGACGCTTGTAGACGCTGTCGAAGTGATTACTATTCACTATTACGATTGTGGAGATTTCGAAGTAGCTATGGAATACCGATTTGGACTATTTCTATTCAACTTGGCCACTTCTATTCGATTTTACTTACTTCTACCATCGAACTGAGTTACATAATAGGCATGATTAACTCATTCAGTGCCCATGCAGAAAGTGTGTTGGCACAAGAATTTCATCAAGGGTGCTGATGACACACGAGTTTTGATGGTGGTATTTCGTTACTAAATGAACCATTTAAGAATGCGGTACCAGCCATGTGGTGTTTGTTCAAGAAGGGCACCGAATGTGTTAAATGCACCTCCCTACACACTCTAAAGCCATATAGAAAGTGTAGAAACATACTTCATAATAAATTGGACCATATAGTAATAAACAAACATATAGAATCTTTCAACCCATTGATATCCCATCATCTGAAATATGAATATCCAAAACAATATAAATTACACATACCCCCTTTTGCTTAGTAGAGCAGAGTAACTCTCAGTACTATGCTAGACATGGATGATATTTAGCAGAAAAATCTTAGGTATGAAATAATTTTTCACTTTTGGATTACATGATCTATTTGAACAGTATAATGTGATGATATGGAAGCAGACCCTCTTCATAGCCCCATTGAAAGGAAAAGGTACCAAACATGACAATACTGACTCCTTGGGATTGGCAACAACTTGCATGCCAAACATCTACTAAATACAGTGTATACAAAATGAATATGAGGACTTCAATCAATTCAACCCGTTGTCTGTCGGAAAAGAAGCTTCTTCTGTCTTAAGAAAACTTGACACATGTTGTCAATGTTAAACTGTAACAATTCTTTGTTTTATTATATGTATTTTTAATTAGGCTTGAAGCGTGAAGTTTGACCTCGTAACACGTGGGTAGTCAGAAATCATCAAGCGAGAGGCCCACTTAGAGGGTTAGTGTCAATAAAACAGTTTACATTGGGGTTAGTGGTTTTACTTTTATCCAGAACTTCATCTCGTTCCTGTATAACCAGAACTACATTGGCTCCTGATCAGAGATATTATTCAATACGATTTCGAAGAAGTGAACAAATTACATATATGCAGTAATGCAGTTACATATAGATTATCTTACCATCAATGGTTGTTCAACTTCTGACTCTTTTACGAATATGTTAATGAGTAAAGATAGAGATGTAACAAGTTGTTGAAGATATAAGAGTAATTTCTCTTTATAATTCAATTCTTTCCGTAGTTTTTTATTATATTCTGTAATATACACAATTACTTTTGTAAGTAGTCTGCATAATCCCTAAAACAAGTTATATAAATTTGATGGACAATCTATTATAACAAAAATACCTTAAACCAGTTCAACAGATCTGTATTGTGGGAAATGTTACTATTCAGTGTATTTAAATACACTTTTGTCAATTGAATGTGTTTAAGTACTGAAGTGTAACAGTTTTTCGATATATTTTCCATTATATTGAATGAGATCAATGGATGTTTAAGTTTAAAATCTATTTATTTAAAATCAAAACAAGAGGTGACAAGAGTTTGAATTTTAATTTTGACTTTTTGACATTAGTGAACCGGTAAAATAACGATATCACAGGATGCCCAACATAACACTTTGAAATGGCGGATATCATATTATTCTGGTGGATTCATAACAAAATCAGACCAGCTGTTTGGCAAAATCAGACTCAGATATTCTCCAACATTCCATTTTGTTTAACTTCTAAATTTCTTATTCATAATTAAAAATTCGAACGAAAAAGTTTTTAATTGTTAGCATTTTGTTGTTGGCTGTACTGATTGATTGAAGTTGTCACAGGGTTGCCGATTTGTACATAATTATCAGATTTTAACATAATTTTTATGGCATTCTGATAATAAATATTTTTTTAACATAATTGATAATTTTAACATAATTTTATACGGATAGATTTGGCAATAGAGTTTAGTAAATTTTCAAGAATCCTTCAATTTGTTTGCATTTGCATTTACTAGCTTGCGACTTGCGACACATGTTCAGCAGATACAGATATCAATTTTATGACCACCTTGTCCTTTTATATTTGATTTTGGGACTAATGTACCTACCTGAATAGTGAATACTATTGAGGATTGTGGTTTTCATATAAAAAATATCATTAATATCAAACTAAGTAACCTATGGATTAAAAAAAATGAAGACAATTGCTCTATAAAAAGCCGAGAAAATACATTTTTTAACGTAAACCGATTTTGAACTTGAGTGATTTTTATGATAGGTTTGTTCCAACACGACCGAGAACCGTCACGAAACGGTAACGCTTCTGCGCAGTAAACAAAATCCGTTCCAACAAAAATATGATCGTCATCGGATCGTCCTTCCCACTGTTCCAACAAGAATTGTGATCTTTCGGTGACGGTTTCGTGATGATCACAGTAATCGGGAAAATGCATAATGTGCTGGTTGGACTGACTTGCGCACTAGGATTTAATTCTTTAAAGTTTTTGTTCCTTTGATCGACTAAAAGCACACAAGCTGTCACCAACAAAAATGACAAATATATGATTACCGTCATGGGACGATAACTGGGCGATACAATTACGAACATGCGCACAATAATAAACGGTACAAGTAGTTTCGTGACGGTTTCTGGACCGTCCAAAAGTTCATGTTGGAACAAACCTGATGAATGATTATTATTATTGATCATCATATGATGACGAAGGTAGTTTATTTTTGAATACTTGTACCTATAATAGAAGTATAATAAAGTATCATTTTTTGCAATGTGATAGCAAAAGAAGTAAAAAATAAAATCAACCGAAATTTGACGATTTCTACCGAAAAATTAGGAGCAATTCTACTGAAATTTTGTCCAAGGTCTGTGGCTTGCGATAATTTCATATCGTGACATCGGCAACACTGAGTTGTCATATTATGTCAAGTATTACTTGTCATATGTCACTAACAAAACAACGTAACGTAGCTGTCAGTGTCAACAATATAAATAATTATATTTTGTTTTTAAATTAAAATAATTTGAGAAAACATGAGTTTAACAGGAAGAAATCGACCCAGTATATTGGATAAACCATTAAGTAAAGGAAAAGGGGAAGTTTCTCTGAGTTGTTTTGCCCTGTTATTTTCAGAAGTAGTCCAATATTGTCAAAATAAGTCACAAACAGTTCCAGAATTACAAAATAGGTGAGACCTATTTTGTGTTTACATAATAATATAAACAATTTACTTTTTCATTTTATTTTACCATGTTTGCCTCGATGCACCAAATATCTCTATAGGTGGAAGTGTGGAGAGGCTGCATGGCCTTAATCACCTCACATTATCTATGCTTGCCTCAACTTTGTTTCTATTGCAGGTTACATGAATTAGGAAAGAAAATTGGAGTAAAACTTATTGATCTCTATTTTGTTAGAGAACGAGGAGGGAAGAGAGAGATAAAGCTTTTAAATATTTTGCTTTTTGTTAAATCCACTTTGTGGAAGGTGAGTTCGAAGACATTTACCAATTTTATATCTTAATCTGGCTATTAGTCTGCAATATCTTTTATACAGTTTTAATTTATACAATTTTAGGCTTTATTTGGAAAAGAAGCAGACAAATTAGAACATTCCAATGATGATGAAAACACTTACTATTTAATGGAAAAAGAACCTTTAGTAAATCGTTATATTTCTGTACCTAGAGACAAAAGTAGTTTGAACTGTGCTGTGATGATAGCTGGAATTGTAGAGGCGGTGCTCACAGGGACCGGCTTTGTATGTTGATTTTTAAAATTAGTATAGTGTATTTATTAATATTCTGCCCACTAGTCAAAGCTGCAGATAATATTGAGCTCAATTAACATATTGATTACTAAAATGACTAATTTATTTAATCACATTATGTTACAATGAGCTAACTTGTAGTTGGCATCTTTCATAGAAAATAACACAATGTATGAGTTAAAAATGTTATTAAAAATGCATTAATGAACACTGAATGGAATTGGTAGATACGACAAATTCTGAAAATGTAGGTAAATGATATAAGTGATTCTGATACTGAAGCTGAAGATAAAGATCATGATTCAAAACTGAAATCAAAATTTTCTAAAAATGTATGACAGAGTTATCTCGTAGTTGGCAGTCAACGTGTCATAAAGCCATCAAAAATTATTTTTATTTTTTTTATTACATTTGTGACAGCTATTATAAATTTTTATTACTATAATTATTTTTCTATATTGGGACTGTGCAAGTTCGGAAGAGCGACACCTGGTTTCATAGCTTGGCAACATTTATAGCACTTTTAATTATATTGGCCAATTATATTAGTCTTGGTTACTGGATAATTGTCAAGGCCATAGCCCAAAAAAGAATAAGAAGAAAAAGTAAGATTGTGGTTATGTTATTAAAAGGTAAACATTGTACTACAAGCTAAATACCATTAATTAAATTCACTTTAATAATTGCATATCATATCAATATTGTGGAGCAACATATAATTTTTACAATTTATAACACATCATTTGCGAAATCCCATTTTCTCCAATAACAGTAGGTATGAAATATACGTCAATTTGACAATTTCAATTAACTAAATGAATTATTATTTAAGAAATATGTTAAGACAGTTGCAAGATTTCTCCGCTACTAGCGCACGATCGTTTCTCGTATCCCCTTCAAGTACTTGTACACAGCGAATAATTACTGCTTTCCATACATACTAATATTTGAAAATGTTTCTGGATTTTCCCTGGTATTTTTTCTAATACTTTTGTAATCCCATATTTTTTGCTCCTTGTGACATCTACAACAACTTATATTTAACTAGTGAATAGAATATTCTCTCTTTCTCTCTCTCTCTCTCTCTCTCTCTCTCTCTCTCTCTCTCTCTCTCTCTCGGACCATCACTCCTAGTGGAGTATTGGGCACATCTACGTTTCTTGGCTGAGAATATCAAGTAGTCCAATAAAAATATAGAAGAGAGAAAAAATCCATTAATTGTGAGGTTGTCCCACTTTCATAATTCTATCATAAACTTATTAGCTAACATTTTACTACTTCCCCAAAATTATTCATACTTCTCCAGGGGTATCATATGGCCAACTGCTTCACCTTTCTTTGCAGCTCTGAACAATTTTCTTGTGTGTTATTTTGAACACCATTACTGTTACCTTCTCTGCTGGTTCTACTGTTTCAAAATCCTGTAACATATCATTAAAATATTTCCTCCAGCACATTTTTATATCCTTATTGTTAATTAGTTTTTATTGTTTTTGTGTTGGATTTGCATAACTTTATTAAAGTCTTGGTTATTTGCTTTATGTTTGGCTACCATGTATAATTTGCTTTCATCTACTTTATCCTTCGGCTTTAGCTTTGTTACCGCTAATATTGTTTCCAGTTTTAACAGCTTTATTACTGCTTCGTAACAGACTTGTTTTTTGCCAGTCTCTAAATGTTTTTTATTTGCATTTTTTCTTGTCTTTGTCCACTGTTAAATTTCTGAATTTACTTCATAAAACTTTTTCAAGACACGAAAGAGACTTAATGTAAAAGAAACTATGATCCTGTGCAACGCAGGCAGAAGATTATATACATAGTGTCCCGAAAAGATTGGTCATAAATTATACCACAGATTCTGGGGTCAAAAATAGGTTGATTGAACCTCACTTACCTTAGTACAAATGTGCACATAAAAAAAGTTACAGACCTTTGAAGTTACAAAATGAAAATAAATTTTTTTCAATATATCGAAAACTATTAGAGATTTTTTATTGAAAATGGACATGTGGCATTCTTATGGCAGGAACATTTAAAAAAAATTATAGTAAAATTTGTGCACCCCATAAAAATTGTATGGGGGTTTTGTTCCTTTAAACCCCCATTAGCACAATTGTGCTACCATTAGTTAAACACAATATTTTTAAAACTTTTTTGCCTTTTAGTATTTTCTCGAAAAAGCCAGTTTTTATCGAGATATTTTGAATATTTTTCAAATCTACCACATATTTGTATATGGTTAAGTACGATTATAGAGACCTGGTAATATTATGAAAATTTATTTATAATTTACATTTACATATAGGTATATTTTGAACCGTATTAAACAAGAAGCCACATCTCAATAAAAGGTGCCTTATCCAAAAAATATTAAGAGGCAAAAAAGTTTTAAAAACACTGTGTTTAACTAATGGTACCGTAATAATAGTTTAATTGGAACATACACAAACATTTGGGGTGTTTAAAGGAACGAAACCCCCATACAATTTTTTATGTAAACATATTAAAAAATAAGCCCCATCTCGATAAAAACGGGCTTATCGAAAAAATATTAAGAATCAAAAAAGTTTTAAAAATATTGTGTTTAACGAATGGTACCACAATAATAATTTAATTGGAGCGTAGACAAAAGTTTGGGGGGGTTTTTAAGGGAACAAAACACCATAAATCTTTTATGGGGTGCACAAATTTTACTGTTATTTTTTTTAAGATGTTCCTCCCATAAGAATGCCACATGTCCATTTTCAATAAAAAATCTCTGAGTTTTCGATATATGAAAACAAATCGATTTTCATATTGTAACTTCAAAGGGCTGTAACTTTTTTTGTGTGCACTATTGTATATAGGTAAGTGAGGTTCAATCAGCCTATTCTTGACCCCAGAATCTGTGGTATAATTTATTATCAATCTTTTCGGGACACCCTGTATACTGACAGCAGAAACTGAGGATGACCTACAAAGATCGGCTCCTAAATTCAACATAATGGTATAGTTATTTTTCTACAACCACTATTCAAAGTGCACTTTTCTGCACGGTTTTATGTTAGCAAACTTGATATTTTCTCACAGTATAAGATATTTGACATTGGTGTGCAGAAAAGTGACGTTTCTGTGCCGCAAAGTGACGTTTCTGTGCCGCAAAGTTCTTTTCTGCACAGTTGACTACCTCATTCTGAGTAACGTTATATTCTGTTTACATCCGTGGACTACCGCATTCTGAGTAACGTTATATTCTGTTTACATCCGTGGTTAAACTTTACACAAATATATAACCTATAAGACAATTATTATATTTAACTATAGCATAGAAACTAAATTATGGATGTTACAACTGTTTTATTTTACAATTTTATTCTTATTAAACATTTTATAATTATCAAATAACCAATAAGGATTTAACAACCTGTGCAAGAGACGTCGAATGAAGTAGGTTTTGTGTAAATCCGTGACTGCATAAATATAATGTCAATAATGTGTAATAATTGTTTAAATTTAAACAAATTAAGGCAGTGCATTAATTTTTTAACTGATTTCTGTGCAATTTATTTAGGTATAAGGAATTTAAATTGATTAGTAGGTATTAATTAAATACAGTTTAAAATTTATCACATAGGTACCTATTATAATTAATCGTCGTTTAGAAATTGTGATTTTTATTTTTAGGAAAAACTGTGCTTGTAGAAAAAGTATAGTGTGAAACACGTGCAGAAAGGTAATTTCTCACTCGTTTGAATTGCGGCACTCGCTTGCGCTCGTACCGCAACTTTTCAAACTCGTGAGAAATTAGTACCTTTCTGCACTTGTTGCACAATATACTATTTCCTAACAAGTGCAGAAAGTCATTCTTTTCCGCACGCGACTGTAGTTTGCCGAACGACGCGAAGCGGGAGTTCGGCAAACAGTTGAGTGCGGAAAAGAGACTTTCTGCAAGAGTTAGGAACAATATTTTTTCTAAGAGTCTTTAAAAAATTACCAAATCTTAATCAATTAATTTAATTAATATGAAAATACATACACAAATTAATTCTTTGACAAGGCTGTCAAAACCAAACTTTCAATATAATTAGTAAGCATGACGACGATCTTGGTTTCCATGACGATGATTCAAAACGACTGTTATTGTCTACCGATTTGACTTTCGAATATTATGTCACAATAATTTTATTTCATCGAATTGTCTCGTTAATTTCATTAAAACAGGAACACAATAAGATATATTTAAAATAAATTAGTAAATAATATCTAAATATTAGTTTATTGCATGTATTATAATTACTTTAAGGCCATATTAACATGTCTAAATTAACACGCGTGCGGAAAAGTAAAATTCGCGTGCGGAAAAATAACACACGTGCGGAAAAGTAACACGCGTGCGGAAAAGTGAAACTTTCTAAACTAAAATGCGTGCGCGAAAGTAGACATTTTTGCACGCTCGTAGAAAAAATAAGTTACACATGGTCACTTCAGCCCAGAAAACTAAAACAATAGTCATCAGCAAAAAACCGACCAGATGTAAAATAGAAGTTGATGGAACCAACAACAGAAATCAACTACTTATAACTACTTAGTTAGGTACAACCAGTTATAGTGATGTAGAAGCAGAGGTAAACAAACAAATACAGAACGCCAATAAAGCAGCCACATGTCTAAACAAGATGCATTGAGGAGGAATAAACACATTAAAATGGAAACTATGACAAGAATTTGCAAAACCACTATAAGTCGAATAATGAAAAAACACATCTAAAACGAGATCTGATAAATCATAAACAAAAAGAATGATAGAGACTACAGAAATGCTAATAGTGAGATGAATCACAGGACACACACAGAAGGATCAATATAGAAGTGATGAAATAGGAACAGCATGCAAGGTGAAAAAAAAAAAAATAGGTGATTGAATACTGAATAGGAAGAGAGAATGGAACAATCATATAAGCAGAATGACAGACGATAGGGTAGTCAAGATAGCAAGAGTCAAATCGGTGTCAGGTAAAAGTATGGGCCAACCATGGAAAAATGACAATATAACATGAAGGCACAATCCAAAGAAACAGAAATAGGCAGAATTACCTAATAAGAAGGAAAGATGAAGAATTCCTACACTTTCTTCCATAATTAGATATAGAAGCTTTATATTTACCAAAAAATTTAATTTGTATTGTTCATAACATTTTTTTTTTGTTTCAGCCAGCGAAAGTGACAGCTCATTGGCACAAAGGTACTACATACATGGTTAAATTTGACGATGCTGTTGTAACTAGAGATAAAAATTTAGAAGAAAGATAATTGATCAGCGAGAATCAAGTGTGCATTATTGTGGATATTAGATCATAAGTGTGTATATTCTGCATAATAGTCTTATAATAAATTTTAATTTATACCTTATATTAATAAAAATTTATGAATACGATGTGGTTTTACTGAGGATTTTGGTTAAAATACGATTTTAAATGATAAGAGTACAAATCACAAACTTGCATTAAAAAGGTTTTATATCTTTCAATTATTCTTTTACATTCTATCAAAGTAATTTATACATTATTAAAAACGTACTAAAAAAAGTTTATTAGAGCCTTAAACGAAGCTTCAGAGAGCTGGAGAACTCTAGGGGGATTATAGCCTTAGTACAGTAAGGGCGTACTCTCGTGCCCGAGTACTTCGACCCAACTCAACTCAATATGAATAACGAGAATATATATATATATATATATATATATATATATATATATATATATATATATATATATATATATATATATATATATATATATATATAGCGACTGTTTTACAGCATCATAGGCCGTTTATCGCAATTCGAACGCCATTGTTTTCTGCTTTGCCATGAATCTATTTCTATATTTCTTCTGTTCATGGCTATATTGATCCCTTTTTCCCAAGACTTTTTTGGTCTTACTTTTTTCCTTCTTCTTTTTGGGATCCACCTCCAGGTTTTAATTGGTAATCTCTCATCATTCATTCTTCTCATGTGTCCGTACCAGGATAGTTGTTTTCTCTCTATCGTATCCGTTAATGTTGTTTCCACCTTCATCATTTCTTTTATTCTATCGGTTCTAACATGATCGTGTAATGTTAATCTACAGCATCTTCGCCAAAAATTGTTCTCTACTGCGTTTATTCGGTTCTGCATTTTCTTATTTATTGTCCAGATTTCTGAGCGATATGTAACTGTACTTTCAATAAATGTTTTATATAGTTGTTTTTGAAGTTATACTTCTTTACGGGCGTAATGACGGTGAAATTTTATATGGGAAAACCTAGCGACCGGGCGCATGCGCATTATAACTTTGTTCTGATTGGATGTTCAAATGACATGACAAAAATTATCCAATATGGCAGCTGTGGCACAGCTGTGGGACTGCGTTTGGTTATAATGTATGCTTGTTGCGTTTTAAAATTTGTAGGAAGAGAAACAACAAACAAAAAGTTAGTTAATGGTTATACTGCCTTTTTAAATAGTTTTCATATTATATTTTTGGACTTATTTACATAGAAGAGATGATTGTTTCATGCCAATGTGAAAGCTCATCAAACTGTGCCTAGTATGAGTGCCGCAGATCTCGCTTATTCAAAGCTAAAGAATCTTTCACTGGTAAGTGTTTTATAGATAGTTGATCAAATTTTGTTATGATATTTGAACATAGCCACTTTGCACGACGCAAGTGATTGCGAAATTTATTAGTCGTTATACGGGCTCCGATACCTACCTTGAACCTACCAAAATACATAAGTAGTATGTAATACTTTTATTTACATAATTTATATTTATATTTACATAATATATTGTCTTCTTACTCTATGTTTTGTTGTATTTTTTCAATTCTAAATCATTTCAATTCAAAATCAAAATAATTTAATTTACATAAGTTAAAAATGTCAAAAGGTTAATCTGTTTAGTTAGACGATCTTCGCACATAATGACAAGCTGTCTCTGTGGCGCAGTTTTAATGCGAGAGAATCCCAATACAACGCAAATACCAGCCGCGTGGTAAGTTGGTTCGAATCCCAATAGAAACTTTTATTTTTTTATTTTTTTTTTATACATTTTATGATTGTAAGTATATTTATTATATAATTTTATTTTCAGAAAATACGTATTTAGTTAAAACATTTTCCGACAATTAATGTTCAGAAATCATTTGTGGCATTTTTAGTGTGTTTGTGTGTGTTTTATTTTTTTATTATTTTAATTTTTGGCACTGTTTTAATAAAAATGTTTGAGAAGTAGTAAGTATAAATTAATTTAATATTTAAATAAAATATAAATAAAAAGTATATTAATTTCGTTTATAATCATATAATCATATAATAGAAGTATAACTTCTTACGTGCGTACAAAGTACACACATTCTTTTTTTTGTACTTTCTCGTATATCTTTACTCCATAGTAATGAGTTTATCTGACTTGTGATGGCTCTTCCTCTACCTAATTTTTGTTGTATGTCTGTTTCGTCGTTTCCATCTCCCGTCAATGTAACTCCCAGGTATTTATATTCTTTAGTGTTTTTTATTATTTTTTCCTTCTAAGTCTAGGTCTTCGCCTGTGCAGCCTATTGTCATATATTCTGTTTTGTTTGTATTTATTTCCAGACCCCAATCTTCATACTCATATCAGTTTTCGAACCATTTAAGCAGCGTCCTCTGTATCCTCCGCTAGAACCACTTGATCGTCAGCAAATAACAAAGTAGTCAGATTACCCTCTTCTATTTGTACTCCCATTTTCTTACATTTTCTGAACCATTTCTTCAGAGCCGTGTTTATATAAATTTTGAAGAGGGTAGGGGATAGGCAGCATCCCTGTCTTAGACCCTTGTTAACCTGAAAGTATTCTGAGTGTCCATCTCTCGTTTTTATATAACTACTGTTTCCTTGGTAAAAACTTTTCACCGCATTAATGTACTGTGGGTGTCAGGGGCGGATCCAGAGATTTCTTGAGGGGGGGGGGGGGCGTAACCTTGTCAACATGGGCCCAATACCGGGGGGTATGGAATACCCTTTTTTGAGTTTTGAAAATTGACGTTTTAAAACACATTTTTTTACTCTGTTCACACTGCGTTTACAAAAAAATAACCTTGAAATTGACAAATAAACTCAGCTATTTTCAACTCTCTACTCTAGCAGATAGAAATGATTTAGGATGATACGTGTAGTGACTGGTAGTAGACACTGTAGTCCTGTGGTACATTTAGACTGGAAACTCATCCTACTTAAATACTTTAAGAGTGGCTTATAGTCATTCCATTTGAACTATTAAAAAATGTAACAAGCAAAAAACACTTTTTTTATGTTTCATTATTTAAACATATTTTTCAAATATCAAGATTACGTTTTTATAAGACACAAGGTATTAATATACTGTATAAAAGAAGGTTGCAAAATGATTAACTAACATTATGTTTAGTATGATTTAATTACTGACATTAGAAGTAAATTATAAAACAAAACAAAAATACTTTGGCTTAACAAAAACTACGTTGTTTTCCCTTAAATTACAAAATCCAGTTTTCTATTCTTCTTGCTGGAATACCGATCGATAATTTTATTGATGTCCACTTCTATATCCCTGTGAACATTCATGAGAGCCAAGAAATCCAAAGGGGCAAACAGGATGAATATTGATAACCATTCCAATGTTATTTTGTCTAAAATTTAAATATTTTATGGTAATTGTTTAAATATTATTTGTGACACAATTGGTCAGCTAGTTTTATAATTTTTATAGGTTGCGCCTCTGCTGGTTTGGGATAAGTCATCATCGATTAATTTTAGTAAACAAAAATTGTTAACCTTGTGATTTTAACTCTAGAAATTTTACTAAACATATGACGTAATAAAAGCCAAAAGCCTGTGATGATGAAGTAATAATTAATACTTCGAAATGTATACATAGCACAAATGTAAACTGAAGAACTGTATCGACGATTAAGGTAAATATAACCTATATATCTCTAATTTATTTATCATGCCAATGTTTTACTCACCTATTGCTATTGGTAAAGTAAGCAGGATCTGCACCAAAGACTTCAAAATAGGGTAGTTGTGCTCATCAAGATTTTGAAAACACGTCATAGGGGTACTGATTTCTTTGAAGACGTTGTAGTTAACCATGTTCTTTAGGGAGCAAATCTCATTCAAAATCTTCATTAGCATTGTTTCCTTTTTAATTGACAATACAGAAGAGTATTTATCACAAATACTTTTAAAGCTGGATTTCACATTTGACACGGAATCTAACGTTGATGGAACTAAAATGTTTAGCTTATAGCAATCCAAAGACTCGTCTGAAAATCTGCTTGTCAAATCAGTTATGAGATTGTCTAGAATCGGTATGTAAACAGCAGTTTCCCAATACTTTGAAACTTGTGATCGTTGGTTGTCACCTGTTAATAGTGTGTAGTTGGGCCTATTAACTTGCTTCCGTACAATTCTGGGGACACGCATTTGTACATCCATCGCGTCCATGGTTTTTTCAGCACTACTGAAAATTAAAAGGAAGAATTCGTTGGTCTTGTCTCTTTTATTCTGAATGGTTTTCATCATATTGTCAATTTTACTTTTGGCTGAGCATACATCTATAGCTTCTGTTTGTAGATATTTACTAAGACCACATGTAACATCTGCTGTGTCACTCAGGCAATGCATTGTGATGATAAAATCACAAGTTGAAATTGAGCACAACAGAGCGCGGGCTTTACTTGACGTTGTGCTGTCCCTCCACTGTGATATGCATTTGAGAGCTTCCGCAATTTTAGGCATGTCTTCTGTGAATTCTAAAACAGCCTCGTGACGCTCTACCCAACGCGTCTCACAATAGCCTCTCATCTGATGTCCCAACACCTTTTTCAAAACTGAATTTCTTTTTCCTGATGAGTTGAAAAAGCTTGTTACTTCTTTGATGGTTCCTAGAGCATTTCTTACGTGTTGGACCTTATTACATTTGGATATGCTTAAGTTCAATGCATGGTTTTTACACCCACACATAATGCTATTGGTCGCCACCTTTTGTATCTCTGTAACCGCACCCCGCATTTCAGACATGTTGACGGAACAGCCATCACAACTTATTCCAACACAATTATTCGTGTTTAACCCCAAAAATATCATAAAATTCACCACCGTCTGACCTAGGATTTCCCCTGTTATAACAGGTTCCACTTCGGGATCAACATCAACATGAGAGTAGTTGGCTTTATGAAGATCAATAAAGCCAACAAAATCTTCTCTTATGACATCTTTATATACATAACGCAGAGAGAGGCTTAGCTGGGAAGTATGAGATGCATCAGTCGTTTCGTCAAACAAAATTGAATAAAACTTTACCTTTGAAACTCTTTGTTTTACTTCATCTAAAATTTGCTCGCCACAACAGTTAATCAAATCATTGGCCGTAGTTTTGCTTATGTACGTAGCATTGGCACCACTGGATTTCAAGTGTTCTGCAAGTTGAGTGCCACCACTGTCAATTCTGAACCGTAACAGTGTTCTAAAATTACCATCATTCTCCGCGGGATTGTCTGCACTTTCCATCAAATTTCCATCATCACGATGTCCCCTCAGTGGAATGTTTTGCTTGCCATGTAACAATATAGTTTTGATTATCGGCACCAGTCTTAAACGGTTTTGTGCCACCTGTTCTTTTCTGTTTTGATCCAACCTATTTACTATTTTAAGGTTAGGATTTTCGAAGATTTTTATATAGTTTTTCGAATCAAGTTCAGCTTTCTTGTGATACTCATTAGAGTTATGAGACTCAAGGTCGCCATCTTTTCCAAAAAGTTTTGCGTATTTATTCAATGGTTCGGATACTAACTTTCTCAAAGGCACTGTATTTTGACCGCCAGCTTTCTTTCCGTGGCAAAAAACGGCACAATATTTACAAAATAGCCCTTGTTTGAATTCGGAAAATACCAACCAGGGGTATTTTTCGAAGTGCCCATGATTCACTCGCCTTAGCTCCTCACGTCCTCTTTTGATGTGAGAAGACGTAGGGAATTGGTAGTTTTTTTCGGGTGTCCAGTGTTGAGTTAAAATAATATACTTTGAGTGATCATTTGAACTTGAAATGTTTTGTAAATAATAACCAATGTCGTGAGAAGAACTATTTACATTATCAACCGATGTCGAGGTCGATTGTTGATCCTCTGCAGGTTCATCAACTGGCATTAGGTTATGAGACGGAGACAAACCAGACTGTTCCTCAACATCTTGTTCCTCTTGATAACTTATTCTTCTCTTTTTAACTAAGAAACGATCCATTTTCCAACACCAACGGTATACCAAATATCACAAACAACTCACACTTGACAAAAATATCGCAACTATGCAATTAGCTGAAACACTTTGGTATGATACAAGCTGCGATCACGCATTAGCTACTGTGCTCATGACGGACCGGACACAAACACTAGGAACACTAGGAACTACTAATAAACTAGCAGACAGCTTCTAGGCTACTCTCTGCTTCCAGCTTAGTACTCAAGCGCCCCGCAGGCACCAGCACCGCAGCCGCGCTGCGATCGTCCCGCCAGTAGAGATGGGCGTTATATATCGTATTAGGATAAGTCACCCTATTACCACCAGGTATTCGTGACAAAGGTAATACGTTACGGCAATATCCCTAATATTTCTGTAACCGTCTCCGTCTGCCGTCGTCGAATATCGCGGTGAGGTATTAGGACGCTGTCTCGCTGTCACCCTTTTCTGTCACCGTATTCATGGGTATTTGTCATAGTAGTTGTAATATTGATCTATACTATTATTAAGATGAAGTGGTTTCTTCCTGTCTGTCTTTACGGCCAATCACGCTAAAACTACCTAACTATTTTTAAGAGTATAGAGACTATAAAAGGATACTTTTTACTGAAAAATAAAACTATATTGATTATAAAATATCAATTTTACCGGCCACAATTTATGGTTAGAATAAGGTATTAAATTAGTTTACCTATTAAAAGCTGATTGAAAGCAGATTGAAAATTACATTTTTATTAATGATAAAATATCAAATGTATTTATTATTATTTTAGTATTTGTATAAATAATGCTGAAATACTCAGACAGAACCCATAATACCGAAGGGCTGGGGAGGGGATAGCAGTCTCCTGCTGTCAGGTAATAGGTGACAAAAATAATATAATACCGTCACCTATTACAGCTGAGTCACGGAACGCCGTCACCTAATACCAGAAAGTAGCGGTATTTTCCATCTCTACCCGCCAGTCCGTCACCGTCAGCGTCCAGACGGCTGGTTAACTCCCGTTTACACCGCTGCATCGCTCATCACATGACTATCCGTTACCTCTTACCGCGAGAAATATACATCATTGGTGGTTTTTAAAATCATCATACTATCAAAACATTATTAAACTTGTGTTGTTAACGACTTTTCCAAATCAAATTTTTCGTTTAAACTTAAAAATATGGTATAGGCTATAACTTTCTTTAACTGAGGGGGGGGGGGGGCGCGCGCCCCCCGTCTGGATCCGCCACTGGTGGGTGTACATTGTTCTCTATAAGAGATTCCCAAAGTCTATTTACCGGTACACTGTCATAGGCTTTCCTCAAATCTATAAATACTAGATGTAGCTGACTTCCATATGCTAGTGATTTTTCAATTAATTGTTTTATACAAAACAGGTTATCAATACACGATCTTCCTGCTCGAAAACCACTCTGCTCCTCCCAGTCCTCATATTGACTTTCTATTCTATCTCGTAGTATTCTGCCGTACAGTCTACTAACGAGAATAACCAACAAAATGTATATAAGAGCTAGGAAGAGGACCCAGAAATGAATAATTCTGATCTCGTAGCTAAAAACCCAACAGGAATGATCAGTAACTAGTTTGGCCTAGGCCAAACGAGTTTGTCTTAAGCGCGTAGGCCAAACCAGTTTATCCTAGACCAAACTAGTTTATCTTGATATAATAAAGACTCGCACTTCAGGATAAACTAGTATGACCTAGTCTAAACCATTGTTGGACGTTATCGCTCCTAGCCTTGATAGTAGATTGTTCCGTTCTCTTTGAAAAGTAGTGCAGGCAAAAATGCAGTGTTCTGGGTCGACTAGGATGCCACAATCTATACACAAATCATTTGTGGTCTTCTTTATTCTGTAGGTGTACGAGCATTGGAACTAGTGCATTCATTTTCTTCTACATCTTTCATGAGTTGTTGTTGTATTTCTTGTTGTTCTTGTTTCTATCGTTGTTGTTGAAGTGGTTGTACCCTTTCATGTAATAGTTCCTTAAAATAAATCATCCAGGATAATCACTTCTCATTTCTGCACAGGCTTTTATTTCTCTTCGGCTTTTATTTCTCTCTAAAATGTTTGGTAAATTGATATGCACTGCATGTTTCGTTTTTTTTAACTTCCTCTCTAATTTTAATATCCGTTGGTTTTTGTATTTTGTCTTTCTGCATAGTTTATGTCCGTGCTCTTCGTCTTTTGTTCTCAAACTCGGTTTTCCCCTCTCTAGTTAGTCTGTATTTAATTGTTGTTTTCTATTTATTTCGTGAATAGCTTGTTTGAATTCTTTATCGAAGCATTTTTTTCTTTTCGTTGTGGTTTTGCTCCTATGACTTCTTTTACCGTGTTTTGTATTCCACTTATTTTCTACTGGAAATTCTTCTCTGGTCTCTTCTTGTCGTAATCCTTCATCAATTTTTCTTATTAATTTTTCTTGTAATTTGGAGACTTTTAGGTTATCTACGTTTAGCTTGGATAACCTAGGCAGTAGGCCCTGATAATTTTCATTCCGAATTCTTAAAACTTATAGACTACGACGGCATAAAATGGTTGACAAATATATTTAACAATATATATGACACAGGCATAGGTAATTCCCCAAAAATGGCTAGAATCAACTTTTATAAATCTTCCAAAAAAACCCTATGCGAGAAAGTGCGAAGACTATAGAATTATAACCCATATGAGCCATTTACTTAAAATATTTCTAAAGGTCATTCACAAACGAATATATACAAAGTGCGAGGAACAACTAACAAGAACACAATTCGGATTTCGTGATGCTCTGGAAACACAGGAAGTCCATTTTGCTGTACAAGTGCTATTTCAGAGATGCAGGGATGTAAATTGTGATATATACGTATGCTTTACAGATTACCAGAAATCATTTGACCGAGTAAAACATGACAAATTAATAACTTTAATGCAAGAAATTGGAATTGACAACAAAGATCTGAGAATTCGAAACATTTATTACAATAATCAAACGGCCAAAATCAAAATAGAAGACCAGTTGACTGATAAAATTGCAATAGAACGAGGAGTACGATAGGGCTGTATTTTATCTCCACTACTATTCAATATTTACTCTGAATGCGGGTATTTAAGAAAGCTATTTAGACGGTTGTGCGAAGGCAGTATTAATAAATGGTGAATGGTTGAATAACATTAGATAAGCAGATGACACCATAGTTTTTGCCGATAGTCTGAATGATTTACAGATATTAACAAATCGTACCTATAACAGAAGTCAGCAACAGATATACGGACTCTCAACATAAAAGAAGACCAAATTTATGACAATTAGTAAAAAACAATACTAAACGCTCAGCTTACCATCAACCAACAGAATATCGAAAAAGTTGAGCAATATACATATCTGGGCACGAATTTAAATATAGCCAATGGGACCACTCAACAGAAATTAAACAGCGAATAATACAAGCGAAAGCAGCATACGTTAGAATGAGACCCATTTTTAACAGTCGAGACATATCATTAAAAACAAAATACCGTCTGTTGAAATGCTACATATTCACAGTTTTGCTCTACGGAATGGAAGCGTGGACACTAACTGTTCATAGATGCAACAGGCAATCGGCTCGCAGCTTTCGAAATGTGGTGTTATAGGCACATCTTACGTATATCCTGGGTTGACCGAATTACTAATATGGAAATACTGCATAGAATGGGGAAAGAGTGTGAAATTCTCATAACCATCAAAACAAAAAAATTAGAATATCTAGGACATGTAATGCGAAATGAAGAACGTTACGGCCTTCTCCAACTGATTCTCCAAGGGAAGGTAAATGGTAAAAGAGGACCGGGAAGAAGACGCATTTCCTGGCTTCAAAATTTACGAAAGTGGTATAACACGACTACCACTGAACTGTTCCGCGCTGCGGTAAACAAAGTCAAGATAGCCATGATGCGATCGCCAAAAATAATGAATAACTACAAAAGTAGTGAATAACTACAAATATCTGGGAACCTGGGTAAATGAAAACAATGACCAGGGTAAAGAAATCAGGACACGCATTGAAATTGCAAGACAAGCATTTATAAAAATGAAAAAGATGTTTGTTAATCGAGACCTTCCTCTGGAGATGAGGATAAGAGCCTTAAGATGCTACGTGTTCTCGACTTTGTTGTATGGAGTGGAATGCTGGACACTAAAAGTAGAAAATATAAAGAAGTTGGAAGCCTTTGAGATGTGGTGCTATAGAAGGATTTTGAAAATACCATGGATCCAACGAGTTACAAATGCAGAAGTGTCAGGAAGGCTGCAAAAGGATTGCGAGGTGACAAAGAAAATCAAAACAACAAAGCTAGAATATTTAGGCCACATTACCAGAGGTGCGAAATAATATGAGATATTAAGGCTCATAATGCAAGGTAAATAAAGGGTAAAAGATCTATAGGTAGAAGAAGAATTTCCTGGCTGAGAAACTTAAGAGAGTGGTATAGTTGCAGCTCAGTAGATCTTTTCAGAGCAGCCGCCAATAAGGTACGGATAGCTGTGATGATAGCGAACCTCCGATAGGAGAAGGAACTACAAGAAGAGAAGATCGCCAACATCCGCAACGGATGGGCACTTTAAGAAGAAGAAGAAGTTTAACCTCTCAATTAATTTTACATCTAAAAGCGGTGTCTTTACTAGCAGATGACCTGAGCCACAGCTAGCTCTACGCATGTTTTTTTATCTAATATAGGTATTTGTCGCTATTCATTTTTTTTTCAACCAGTGCGTGGTCTATTTGGGTGAGGATGTTTCCGCCACGCGATATCCAAGTGCTCTTATAAATGTCCCGATGTGGAAAACATGCCAAATTGATTACCATATTCTTTCTAGCCGCGAAGTTTATTAGAAACTGACCATTCTTATTTGTCTCTCACTGCAGACTATGTAGAAATATGGAAGATTACGAAGTGGTCGGACAATTTAATTAGATACTTAGTCGCCGTCATCACTAACAGTGGAAGGTGTGAAGACGAGATCAGTTGACGTATCACAATGACTAAATCGGCAACAGTCAAACTCAAAAAAATATGGAAGAACACAGAATTAGAAAAACACAAAATTACGCCTTGTTCGGGCATTAATATTTCCTATCGCCACCTACGCTTCAGAAACTTGGACCTTTAAAAAAGCCGATTCTAAACGTTTAATAGCATTTAAATTTTGGATCTACCGTATAATGTTTCGTATACCATGGACTATGGACCGCACATCGCACACATAAAGTCAATAATAGAACTTAACATAAGACTAGACTCATCACAACTATCAACCAAAACATACTGAGTTATTTTGCAGTGGCGACGCGTGACTTTTTCTAAAGTGTTACCAAAACCAGATGTAAAAAAATCTTATTAAAAAAAATATTTTGTACCTCCCAAATATAAGTTTTTGTTTTCAATCCTGTGGGATAAAATTAAACAAATCACTATTCCCAAATTATATGTATGTAATTGTGTATATTTAACAGGTATAACAATACATAATAAACAAACTAAACATATTATTTTACCATAAAATTAACATAAAAAATGAATAAGTAGGAAAAAGAACATATTTTGAAAACTATTGTTTATAATTTATTTCTTCGATTTTCAATAATATCATTTTTTTCTTTAAAATAATATACAAAAAAATATACAAGTAGAATGACTTTTCAAGTAGTTGATCAATTACGCAATACGTAGCAACACTCTTCCATGTTTAAATGTACGCACACTGTAATCTGTAATAGGTACTAAACGAACGTTACCAATCTTCAAAATGGTTACAATACTGATATGCACAGCGTGCCCGCGCGCCGTCTCTAGACCCGTCGCTGCTTCAAAATTTTCAGAGCTAGTCCCGTTACCAGTGCGCAGTGACAGTATTGGTAACAGCATATTATGATAACGTGCCATGGATTCAAATATCTCGCCAATATTTTCGTGCGTCTAGTTGGCTATTTACTGAATTAGGTACTATTAACAAGTATTTCCCTTGGTAAAAAATATAAATGGAATTATTTCGTAGTAGTCATAAAATATTTATTTGCAAGATTTGTAACTGTTACCAATGGTAACAGTGGTTACATGGACGCTTCGCCACTGTTATTTTGGATGATATAACTAGAAGAAGAGAACGCATGGAACGAATGATACGTGAAGGCAACGTAGCGGGCAAAAGATCCAGAGGAATATCTCCAGTAGGATGGTCGGACCAAATTAAAGGACATGACTGGTTCCTCATTCTCAGAAGCAAAACAGCTCGCATAGGACAGAGATAATTGGAAGAGAAATAGTCAAACAAATAACATGATGCCACTACAATACATCCTTACGAAGGAGAAAAGATGGAGGAGGAGGAGGCAGACTACGGTTTTCTATTATTCCTAGGTACACTTTCCCTCGTCCAATTTTGGCGTTTGTATTGCCTATCACTATTTTAAAGTTGTTTCTTTAAACTAATTATTATAAATATGTAATCGAAAAAAATTTCGTTGGAGAAACTTCTGACTTTAACGAAAAAGATATGGAAAATTTCATCTCACATAAAAACAGGACTGAGTTTTCTTTTAATAATTAGGTTTTTCGTAAGTAACTACCTAAGTACTTATATAATATTTTTTGTAGTCTCAAATCAGCGCCCCTCTGAACAATTATTACCAGGTGCCACTGTATAATTTATACTTAGATTCTTTAATATCCTATGACTCTATCCTCTATCTCAGCGTTTCCCAACCGGTGGGTCGCGACCCACTAGTGGGTCGCGAGCGGATTTCAGGTGGGTCGCGGCGTGGCTCTTACAGTAGCTGAATATCGTAAATATACAAGGTGTCCCAAAAGTAGTGGAATATTTCGCGAACTAAATATCGGATCTAAAAACTGAAAAATACGTGTTCAATAATTTTCAAAAATCTATCCAATGACACCAAACACCAACCCCCACTACACCCCCTGGAGGTGGGGTGGGGGTAACTTTAAAATATCAAATGGAAACCCCCAGATTTTCTTGCAGATTTTAATTCGTTACGTAAAAGTAAGCAACTTTTATTCAAGACATTTTTTCGAACTGTGGATAGATGACGCTATAATTGGGAAAAACTATTTATCCTGATACCATAGGTAAATTATAGAAACGGTCTAATATCTCACGAAATACATACATTTTCAAATGAGAAACTAAAAAACAGATTTTTAATCTTTTTCGAAAACCCTTCGAATAACACAAAACGTGACCCTCCAATCCACCCCCTGGGGTGGGGGATAAATTTAAAATCTTAAATAGCAACTCGCACTTTTTATTACAGATTCGGATCCGTCATGAAAAATTAAGCAACATTTATTCGAAACATTTTTTAGAATTGTTAATAGATGGCGCTTTAATTGGAAAAATACGATTTATTAGCGCCATCTATCAGAAATTTTAAAAATTGTTTCGAATAAATGTTGCTTAATTTTTTATGACGAATCCGAATCTGCAATAAAAAATGGGGATTGCTATTTAAGATTTTAAAGTTACCCACCACCCCATCTCCAGGGGGTGGGTTGGAGGGTCATGTTTGGTGTTATTCGATTGGTTTTCGAAAAAGATTAAAAATCGATTTTTTGGTTTCTCATTTGGAAGTGTATTTCGTGAGATATTAGACCGTTTCTATAATTTACCTATGGTATCAGGATAAATCGTTTTTCCCAATTATAGCGCCATCTATCCACAGTTCTTAAATGTGTCTGAATAAAAGTTGCCTACTCTTACGTAACGAATCCAAATTTACAAGAAAAACTGGGGGTTTCCATTTGAGATTTTAAAGTTACTCCCCACACCACCTCCAGGTGGTGTAGTGGGGATTGATGTTTGGTGTCATTGGATAGATTTTTGAAAATGATTGAACACGTATTTTTCAGTTTTTCGATCCGATGTTTAGTTCGCGAAATATTCGACCGTTCCGCTACTTTTGGGATACCCTATATACAGAGAGAGTCTGTAATTTGGAATAAATTCAATATCTCAAGTACTAATTGTTTTTTTGAAAAATGCTCAGACCCGTTGATTAGTATTTCATATTGTCCTTTTTGACATACAATAATAATGTATACAGGGTGTCCCAATTTAGAGATATGACGTCATCGTTGATTTTCTTAAATGGCAACACTGTCATTTTGATAGCAATTTTGATAGAGTGTGTAAAGTTATACACAACTGCAAAATATCAAATTTTTATTCTCTACCATTTACAAGATAATAGAAAATAAAAAAGTTATGTCTGTAATTTGGAATAAATTCAATAATTAAAATACTAATTGTTTTTTTGAAAAATGTTTAGACCCATCGATTTGTATTTTAAATTGTCATTTTTGACATACAATAATAATGTATACAGGGTGTACCAATTTAGAGAGATGACGTAATCGTTGATTTTCTTAAATGGCAATACTGTCATTTTGATAGCTATTTTGATAGGCTGTGTAAAGATATACACAACTGCCAAATTTAAAATTTTTATTCCCTACCGTTTACAAGATAATAACAAGTAACAAAGTTATGAAAAACAAGTAATCAAATAATAATTGAATTTAATAATTATTTCAATTAAGCAAATACCTACTCATAATGTTGCCTCAATTATTGTCAAATTGTCAATGGGCAACGTTATGAGCACAAACCATACATACTCATAGACGTTTCACGTAAATTGTCAAGGTCAAGACAGCAAATTAGTTACCATTCCAATCCAGAGATGTCGCTGTCAGTCAATTTTCTTGTCATATTTAACAACTGACAGTTGACAATTTAATTCATTTGTTATTTACTTTTTATTTTACAATTTGTGGTTTAATTATTTTATTATAGTGGTGTTACGTTTTTAATTAGATTTAATCACAATATTAATCAATTGTGTTAACCATCCGTTTTTATGAGTAGAATTTTTAGTTTACATTGATCATCCCGTGTTGTGTTTCTCCACATTTAAAAAAACAATATAATAGATCCTGAAACAGTTTATTCCAATAGACAAGTGTGTCATCAACATTTCTGGCCTATATATTTTTGGAAGTTTGTAAAAGATTATAAGGTAATATTTATCTAAACAATCATCCTACAAGATTTTTTCAAAAATTTTCATTCAACTCAACACATCATGGTCCAAGAGCTGTGAGACATTTTTGAGTAGGTATTTTAGGCAACCTGAAAATTTTTCAGGTGATTCTTCCATGATAGCCTAATACAAAAATTTCGGTCTGGCTGGAGGGTAGCGGTTATTTTCCCCAAAAATCCCCCCCAAAGTTAAAAAAAGGGCAAAAATTGTTATTACAAAAAATATCATTGACGTGACTTTAAAATAAATTTAAATATTCAAATATAAATAAAATAAACAAGTCAGGCGATTTGAGGGCGATTTTAACTCTGCAAGATACTTGCATGGGCGTCCCAGGATTATTTTCAGGGGATGCATCTGAACTTCAGAAGATTTCATCTGAATCTGTACATACTATTAACGAGTATAAAATATAAAACTATACATACATAGCTATGTATATTTCTTACGGACAGGCAGGTGCAATTGTTATTTTGACAGGGTATTTTTTACTATTAAAAATAAATATTCTTAAGACAGGTTTTTTTGGTGAAATTTTCCAACTGCCATGTCATCAAACAAATTACGCGTGCATATAAATGAAAAGCGCTATAGGTAAGCAGCAGTGTGAGAAAGGGCGTATACTGATAGCTGTTTGCGTCCTCTGTTCTAGCGGAGCGAGTCCGTTTGCTCGAGAAAAATCACGTGACCTGGCGATACCCACGTTGTTGTGCCTCGAAACGTTAGAGTAATTATTATATATTATAGTTATTTAAGTAACTTTTTGTTAATTAAAGGAAAATAGTACGTACTATACAATAGATTTTGCAAATATGATAGAAAAAGACAAATTTATTATTATAATTATATAGGTAGAAAAGTATAAAACTATAAGCTAAATAAATTCGGTGTCCGAATCTTGTACTTCTTCTTCAAACTCCTCATCTGAGCTTAAATATTCATTCTCTTCTTCTTCGTCAGACTCGTCAGTCGAAGCCTGCACAATCACGGGCGCATCTGAAGAAAGACTTGCCATTGGTGAGATGTGGTGTTATCGAATAATGTAAAAAATATCGTGGACACAACACATAGCAAACACGGAAACATTAAGAAAGATGAAAAAGGAAAAAGAAATACTCAACACTATGAAGGAAAAAAATGAGCTACTTTGGTCTTATATTAAGAAATAAAAAACCTGATGTGATAAGTATTGGTTATATAAGTAAGAATACGTAGCAACTCAATTAGTTAATCACTTATTAATTTTTAATTAACTCTAAATACATATTACAACTATTTACAGATCAGGTAGAAGAGGAATCTGAGTCTCGAGTGGAGTCTGACGAAGAAAAAGAGAACGAATATTTAAGCTCAGATGAGGAGTTTGAAGAAGTACAAGATTCGGACACAGAATTAATTTAGTTTATAGTTTTATACTTTTCTACCTATATATTTATAATAATAAATTTTTCTATCATATTTGCAAAATCTATTGTATAGTCCGTATTATTTTCCTTTAATAAAAAAAGTTACTTACAACAACATGGGTGTCGCCAGGTCGTCACGTGATTTTTCTTGAGCGAACGGACTCGCTCAGTTACAACAGAGGACGAAAACAGCTATCGGTATACGCTCTTTCTCATACTGGTGCTTACCTATAGCGCTTTTCATTTATATGCACGCGCAATTTGTTTGATCACATGGCAGTTGGAAAATTTCACCAAAAAAAACCTGTCTTTTTTAGAATATTTATTTTTAATATTAAAAAATACCCTGTCAAAATAACAATTGCACCTCCCTGTCCAGAAGGAATGTACATGGCTATGCATGTATAGTTGTATATTTTATACTCGTTAATAGTATGTACAGATTTAGATGAAATGTTCTGAAGTTCAGATGCATCCCCTGAAAATAATCCTGGGACGCCCATGCAAGTATCTTGCAGAGTTAAAATCGCCCTCAAATCGCCTGGCTTGTTTATTTTCTTTATATTTGAATATTTAAATTTACTTTAAAGTCACGTCAATGATATTTTTTGTAATAACAATTTTTACCCTTTTTTAAATTTGGGGGGGATTTTTGGGGAAAATAACCGCTACGCTCCAGCCAGACCGGCATTTTTGTATTAGGCTATCATGGAAAAGTCACGTGAAAAATTTTCAGGTTGCCTAAAATACCTACTCAAAAATGTCTCACAGCTCTTATACTATCAGTGCTTTCACGTGACACATGGCAGTAGTGTTTAGCATTTTGAAAACAAATTAGAATATTTGAAGTTTTCAGTAAAATATTGAATAAAACATTGAATTGTCTTTCTGTTGTTTTAATTTCCTGCGAAATTTCATCAAAAATCCCGCAAAATTTATAAGTTGAAATTCCCACGTAACTAAAATTTGTCAATTTAGTTCCCATTCCAATCAAGAGATGGCGTTAATTCGATCCGAAAGATTAACATGGTCGTGAAACGTCTATAAGTATATATTGTCTGTGGTTATGAGCATTTGCTTAATTAAAATAACTAAATTCAATTATTATTTGATTACTTGCTTTTCATAACTTTGTTATTTTTTATTATCTTGTTAATGGTAATGAATAAAAATTTGAAATTTTGCAGTTGTGTATAACTTTACACACCCTATCAAAATAGCTATCAAAATGACAGTGTTGTCATTAAAGAAAATCAACGATGACGTCATATCTCTAAATTGAGACACCCTGTATACATTATTATTATATATCAAAAATTACAATTTGAAATACTAATCGACGGGTCTGAGCATTTTTCAAAAAAACAATTAGTATTTTAATTATTGAATTTATTCCAAATTACAGACATAACTTTGTTATTTTCTATTATCTTGTAAATGGTGGAGAATAAAAATTTGATATTTTTCAGTTGTGTATAACTTTACACACCCTATCAAAATAGCTATCAAAATGACAGTGTTGCCATTTAAGAAAATCAACGATGACGTCATATCTCTAAATTGGGACACCCTGTGTACATTATTATTGTATGACAAAAAGGACAATTTGAAATACTAATCGACGGGTCTGAGCATTTTTCAAAAAAACAATTAGTATTTGAGATATTGAATTTATTCCAAATTACAGACTCTCTCTGTATAACATCATGGATGAAGGTGGGTCGCCACACATAAAAGGTTGGGAACCACTGCTCTATCTCGATCTCGATCATTATACAATTTTCTTATACTCATGCAAATATAATATGCCTAAACTTAATATTGTTTAAAAATAATCATTTTTAATATAAAGTTGATTGATTATGGTGTGATATTCAATGAAATGTTGCTAAATGAACAGGGCATTTCACAATTTATGTAATTTAATTTCATATAATAGGTTAAGTGGCGTCTAATCACTAGATATAAGATTAATTGAGATTTGCAGAAATTTTGCATGAATTGCGAAAAGGTATACTTGAGACTAACAAGAATCATTTATAATACGTTTCAATGGATTGCTATCGTCGTTTGTAGAGAATGATTAGTATTTCGAAAACATTTTCAAGAGTTTTTGTCTAAATTTAGTCAATACTTTGTTTACATCGATTGTTCAAAACAATACCAAAAACGGTTGTTTTTCTAATAAGTACTTTCTTAACATAGGTACTTGAATACTTATATCAGTTTTACTTTTATAATATTAGACAGAATATACCTATCTTTTAACAGGAGCGTAACGTGGGAGTATAAATTATAAATAAGGGAGGTAATGAAATATGATTTTAATTATATTAAAACATATTGTAACGAATAAGGTTATTTTGGACCTCCTCTGTATAACCGTTCCAATTTGAATCGTGTTCTCGAAATCATCACCGCATGGTGCGCGAGCTTAGGTGTTCCAAAACTAGGCGAGGGACGTTCGAAATACCGCTGAAATAGAGATAGGCGGATCCTTTTTCTGGAATTTTCTAGTTTTCATATATGCGTATTTTCTATTATAAATAGGAACGCTGTTGTTAGTATTCGCGGTGTGCAAGTACTTGGAAGGGAAACGAGAAACGACCGTGCGAGAGTCGCGGAGAAATATTGCAACTATCTTAAATAATTCATATTGTCAATGAAATTGTCAAATTGACGTATATTTCATACCTTCTGTCATTGAAGCAGAAAAATTATATATTGCTCCACAATATTGATATGATATGCGATTATTATATAAAGGTAAATTTAATTAATTGTATTTTGCTTGCAGTACTGCATTTTAATAACTAATTTTATTTACTACATACAATTGTTTACGTTTTGATAGCATAACCTGAATCTTATTTTTTCTTCTTATTATTTTTTGGGGTATGGCCTTGACAATTATCCAGTAACCAGGACTAATATAATTGGCCAATATAATTAAAAGTTCGAATAAAGTTGCAGAGCGTAGAAATAGGGGTCGCTTTACCGAACTTGCACGGTCCCAATAGTTAGTTACCTACATAAATATTAAGATACATTCGAGATGTAAAGTTGTAAATAAACAGACGTATATAAACGAACCGATAGTTTTATTTAAATACAACGCTTCAAAAAATTTCCAGCTCACCTATCTAAATTAAGTAACAAAAGATTTACACTGTATCTACCTGTAGGTATTTCGACGATTTAAACCATAATTTTTATAAAAAAATAAAATAAAAATATATACCATTTTTATTCAGTTGCAATGCAAAGGTAAACCTGTCTTATTTTTCACTTAGAACAGAGAGCGTAAGCCAGCACTCTAAATCGACGATTTTCGACTCTATTTGGAGTCATCATCAGAGAGGGTAAGGTTTACTGTTCTCTGCCCCAAATGACGAAACTCCGAGAGCTTATCCCCGCATTGCAACTGACGTTTATGGAGTAGGTGTCTAGCGACATCTGGCAACTGAAAGTCTTCAACCTAATAGAAATATTAAAAATATTAAAAAATATTAAAAATATTGCTAAAAGATATAAGCTCTAAATTCCTAAAAGATATAAGCCATAAGATATAAAATAAGCTCTCGGAGTTTCGTTAGTTGGGACAGAGAGCACCAAACCTATGCCTCTCTGATGGTGACTCCAATAAGAGTCGAAAATCGTCGATTTAGAGTACTGGTTTGCGCCCTCTTTTCTAAGTGAAAAATAAGACAGTTTTGCCTTCGCATTGCAACTGAACAAAAAGGTATACATTTTTATTTTATTTTATATTAGTTTTTCTCCTTTGAGTAACTAGGTCCATTTTCCGTTGGAATTTACCAGCTGAAAAGACGGGGTAGTGAATTGTTGGTTTTTGAATTCCCTCTTGTCTTCTGCGCTTCAGCATGCATCTGGCTTGCAATTTTTAGAAGCCATGGAGCATGGAGGTGTTACCAGGAAAATGGTCCAATAAGTTTTCAATTAAATATCTTTTAGGGATATTTTTAATATTTTTCAATGTTTTTAATATTTCTATTAGGTTGAAAACTTTGACAGACCTAATTTTTATAATTACGACAATAATTGTCATTAGTTTCAATGTCAATAGTATTGTCATTGACAATAACTCTTATTTTACATTCATGTTTTATACCATTTTGTCGTGGTCTTTCTATTTTCTTACACTTTCGATGACATTATGAACCTAGCACTAACTGATATAAGTAAAAGGGTGAATACTTATAAATTGAGAATATGTGAACAATATAACGACGACACTGTCATTTTTGCAGACAGTCTGGAAGGTTGGCAGATGCTTGTCTCTAGGGTAGCAGCAGAAGTAAGTAGCAGTTTGGGCTTGATTTTAATATAAAAATCAAAATACATGGTTATAAGCAAAAATAGGATAACACCGAGATAATAATTATATTATTAGTTAACCAACAGCCTATCACAAATCACCAACTTTTCTTATTTGGGTGTACACGGACAGTGGGAATAATTGACAGAAACTAAGAGCAAACAGTAGCGGTCAACAGGAAGCAACAAACGCGTTCCAAGATTGCGGTTATAATTTTGAATATTTTGTCGAGATATTTGGCACACATATTCGTAATATAATAAAGAATGGCGGTACAGAGCCCAATTTAAGAAATATGTTAGTATGTGGAAATTACTCTATAACTAAAAATATTGAAAAAAGAGCCTGTACCGCCATTAAGAAAGACAAAAAAATACACTTGCTTCAAATAAACTTTTTTATCCCGTGCCTAGATTTTGTGTCACATTGGAACTACTAAAAATCGATTTTTTTATAACGTCACTGCCAGTGTAGAATTACTGACGCACTGTTGCCTCACTTTTGAAAGTTTGCAGAACTTTCGTAATCTTGGACCGCGTTTGTTGCTACCTGTTGATCGCTACTGTGTACTCTTAAGAGCACACAGTAGCGATCAACAGGTAGCAACAAACGCGTTCCAAGATTGCGGCTGTAATTTTGAATATTTTGTCGAGATATTTGGCACACATATTCGTAATATAATAAAGAATGGCGGTACAGAGCCAGTGGCGTGCTGGAACTTTTCAAGCGGCCCGGTGATTTTATAGAAAAGCGGCGTCCCATCCTCATTTTACCTTCTATTATCAGGATGTTTTATTCGGTATTTAAAAAAACAAAAAAAAAAAAAACAAAAATATCATTTTCTTTTGAATCAAACATAAAACTTTGAATTCAATGATTTTTTCCTTAATTTGCTATATTTTTTCATTTAAGAATAATAAATCTTACAAATAATAATTGACATGAATGACAATATTGTATGCAGTAAGGCAGAAACCATAATTTCCTAAATAAATATAATAGGAATTTGATGTAATTAAGGTACAAGTAAAATAAAATTGAGAATTTTTCAATTATGTATTAAGCTGCATTTTAGTAAATCAATTAAGCCGGGTTTACACGATGACAATTGGCGAGACAATTGTCAGAAGACAACTGACTGGCACGAAATTATTGTCTTCGTCTAAACACTTCAGGCCAATTGCCTTGCCAACTGCCCTCGCAATTGGGGCCCAAAATTCAGTTGTCTCCGGGAGTAGACTGAGGACAATGAGCTGCGCCCAGGGAGTCCCTCCCCACCACTCGAAATCTCAATTGTCGCGACAATTGGCGCCGTGTGAACGGTGTAGGCCAGTAGTGCTGTCTTGTTTTTTGCCAGTTCCCTCTAAATGGCGAGCAGTCGGCCATGTTTTAGCTGTCTACTGCCATGGCAATAGTTGGCCCCATGTAAACATCTTCTCTTTCAACTAGACTGGCCTACGACAATCCGCAAACACGTGATGACAATTGTCCAATGACAATTGTCTTGCCAATTGCCATCGTGTAAACGCGACTTAAACACTTCAGGCCAATTGCCTTGCCAACTGCCCTCGCAATTGGCCCAAAATTCAGTTGTCTCCGGGAGTAGACTGAGGACAATGAGCTGCGACCAGTGAGTCCCCCCCCACCACTCGAAATCTCAATTGTCGCGGCAATTGGCACCGCGTGAACGGTGTAGGCCAGTAGTGCTGTCTTGTTTTTTGCCAGTTCCGTCTAGTTCTCTTGTGTCAGTCAAAACATACACGTGGTTTGTGTTATTTGTGTTACGTCTGGTTATTCTTTAGCAAAATGGCACCAAAGTGGAGTGACGAAGTCATTTCCTTGTCCACTCCCTCTTCTTATGTAACTCCTCTTCTAGCACATTGCAAGACTCACTGATAAATTCCCGGTAAAGCTGATTTAACATTAGTTTTAAGTCCTCACCGGACACAACAGATGACGAGCAGTCGGCCATGTTTTAGCTGTCTACTGCCATTGCAATAGTTGGCCCCGTATAAACATCTTCTCGTTCAACTGGACTGGCCTCCGACAATCCGCAACCACGTGATGACAATTGTCATCGTGTAAACGCGGCTTTATACAAGAGAGTACAAATACAAGTACAGTACAAATACTTTATTATTTTGCAATTATTTTATAAAATAATTACTTAACTCTCGATCAATAATTTCCGCATTAAAATAGATTTTTGAGCAAATTCGTAGATAATTTCATCATTTTTAAGCTCATACAAAGCTTCTTTTTCTATAGCCATTAGCATAAAAGTGATCTTGTGTTAAAGTACTTCTTAACCGATTTTTTATGCATTTCAATGTTGAAAAGCTTTTTTCGCAAGATACTTGTGTCACTAAAGAATTAATAAATGCTTTATATTATACTATTTAAATTTGGATAAGCTTCCTTCATACTTTCTGTAGGCTGAACATATTCATTAACTCCATCTTCTATAATCTCAATATTTTGCAAAATCCTATTTTTAATACAATCCATTTATCAGCAAAATCCATGAGTTCTTCTCTAATTGCAGTCGCAGATAAGGTAGGATAAAACTTTCTTAATTTTTCAGTAAATGATTTAAATGCCATCAAAGGTATACCATTTTTTTTATTGTTTCAAAATTTCTAGGATGTAGAGTGCTTATATCATCATAAAACGATTTGATTTGTCTTGATCAAATCGTTTTAGATACTTTCAATAATTCGGTCAAAAATGAGCAAGACGTTTTTCCATTTTTTAATTCTGCAGAGTCCATACATGTTTGAAGGAAATTGGAAAATATAAAACCATAAATATACTTGTATGTATGAAAATAAATAATATTATCTGTAGCAATCTATTTATGTATATAGACTATAGAGTTTTGCTCATTTACTTAAACTGTATTTCACAATTAAAAAAAATTGATTTTTTTAAACGGTTTATTCATATTATTAGCAAAATTAACATCCGATTAGAAATTTAAAAAATATTTTTTTGTTACATCTAAAAATTTTTGTGAAAACCTATTTGACCGGCCTCAAGAGGCCGCGGCCTCTCGGTGATTGCACCGATTCATTTATATGGCCAGCACGCCACTGTACAGAGCCCAATTTCAGAAATATGTTAGTAGGTGGAAATTACTCTATAACTAAATACAATATTGCAAAAAGGAGCCTGTACCGCCATTAAGAAAGACAAAAAAATAAACTTTCTTCAAATAAACTTTTTTATCCCGTGCCTAGATTTTGTGTCACATTGGAACTACTAAAAATCGATTTTTTTATAACAAGAAATCGAACGTCACTGAATTGGCAACATTTCGCGCCTATGTGTATAAAAATTATTGTTTTTGATAGTATAAACGTCACTGTCAGTGTCTAATTACCGACGCACTGTTGCCTCACTTTTGAAAGTTCACAGAACTTTCACAATCTTGGACCGCGTTTGTTGCTACTTGTTGATCGCTACTGTTTGCTCTTAAGATAAGGATCGAAAAGGCAAAGTTTTCATCAACATAAAAAAACCTTATACAGACAGGATATAAAATTAGAAAAACAGATCGCTTACTAAAATGCTAGGTGTTCTCCGTTAGTCCGTTCTTTCATGAAGTAAAGTTCATGGCACCAAGCAAGTTATCAACCAAAAAGTTATACAGCTAATGGGTAAAGAGTACGAGCTAGTCATACATGAGACCATAAAATGGTGCAACCTGGAACACCTATGCTATATAATGCATAATCAATAACGATACTACCTACTTAGGACCATACTTCATCTTCTCGGTGAGGTTCATAGAAAAAAAGGCAGGGGACGAATAAATACCCTGGCTTTAAATATCCACGAGGTATAAGAAGATAAATTATAAAATGTATCTCCGGCACCTACTGGAGTACTTACAGTGTTACTGTTTAATGTCTAGAATTAATGCATGGTATAATTCTTATCAAGTCATTAGACCATCTTTCAAACGAAGAAGGCCAAATTACAAACAAACAGCTACTTATGTAGCATTGTTATTACAATCTTCTGAAAAAAGTATATTCCGTATTGGTATAATTATTATACCGCACCATTTTTAAAGTATTTATATGGGGATTTGCAATACTTGTTTAATTTAGACAATGACAGTAGATAATACAAGGTGTAACAAAAATGCAGGTCATAAATGAAATCACATACCTTGGGACCAAAAATAGTTCGATTAAACCTAACTTACCTTAGTACAAATATGCACATAAAAAAGTAACAGCCCTTTGAAGTTACAAAATGAAAATCTATTTTTTTCAATCTATTGAAAATTATTAGAGATTTCTTATTGAAAATCGACGTGTGGTATACTTATGCTAAGGACATCTCAAAAAATACTAAAAGTGTAATTTGTACTTCCCATAAAAAATTTATGGGGGTTGTGTTCCCTTAAACCCCCCAAACTTTTGCGTACGTTCGAATGAAATTATTGCTGCGGTGTCATTAGTTAAACACAATGTTTTTAAAACTTTTTTCTTCCCAGTATTTTTTCGATAAACCAGTTTTTATCGAGATGCGGCTTCTTTTTTAACGTTGTTCTGAAGCTATTTCCTTGTGGCATTTTTATAATCAACTATTTTCAATGTCGTCGAAACGTTAATAAAATAATTTTTTTGGTAAAATTGTCAATTTCCATTGAAAATAGTTGATTCTTTTTTAATATGTTTACATAAAATTTTTATGGGGGTTTTGTTCCCTTAAACGCCCCAAATGTTTGTGTATGTTCCAATTAAATTATTATTGTGATACCATTAGTTAAACACAATGTATTTAAAACTGTTTTGTCTCTTAGTATTTTTTCGATAACGATTTTTTATCGAGATAAAAATATGTTTCAAAATGTACATAAAAAATGGAAATTCACAGTAAATTTTCATATTATTACCAGGACTCTATAATCTTATATACCATGTAAAAATTTGTGTTCGATTTTACAAACGTTCAAAATATCTCGATAAAAACTGACTTATCAAAAAGTTACAAAGAGACAAAAAAAGTTTTAAAAATATTTTGTTTAACTAGTGGTACCACAACAATAATTTAATTGGAACGTACACAAATATTTGGGGGGTTCAAGGGAACAAAACCCCCATAAAATTTTTATGAGGTGCACAAATTTCACTTTTATTTTTTTTTAAGATCTTCCTGCCATAAGAATGCCACATGTCCATTTTCAATAAAAAATCTCTAATAGTTTTCAATATATTGGAAAAAATCGATTTTTATTTTGTCATTTCAAGGGGTTATAACTTTTCACTAAAGGCTTTTGTGCACATTTCTACTAAGGTAAGTTAGGTTCAATCGAATAATTTTTGGTCCCAGAACATGTGATTTAATTTATGACCTTCATTTTTGTTACACCCTGTATAACATAGGTACATAGTTTGAAATTAAAAAAAAGTCCTTTTCAACGATAAAACGATAATATTTTCTCTGTACTCGCGTTTTCAGCATAAAAACAGTCTCCCAGTGGAAAATGTAAACTCAATTTGTAATCGTTTTTAAAAACAAACTGCATCGTTATTATTTTTTTTAACTAAACAGAAATTGTGCATTGTAGGTATACAATATACAGGGTGTTTCATTATTAATTGTCCATATAGTAACTGGAGAAACCTTAGCACAAAATACGAAGATTTAACCTAAAACACTTAAATAAAATATGGTCCCTTACTGAGTTACAGGGTGTTTTATCTACAAATTTAAAAACTATTTTTGCCCAGCATTTTAAAACTATTTAACGTATGCTTTTCATACTTGACAGAAAGTGCGACTGCTATACACCCTACTAAATTATGATAAACAAACGTTTCTTGCTACTACCATAGGCGTACGACAGGGGATAGTGACTGGTTGACCCTTCTCAAATTCTACACCACTGGAGCAATTACTATTTTAGTGCCATTTTTAGATTCTCCAATACTTTTTACGTAAATAGTGTACTCTTCATTGGTAACGATAAAGTCATTAGTTTTCGAGATATTTGAAGTTAAATATGAATCGGCACAGTTATTTTGATTAATTTATGATATGATTCATATTATGATTAAAATTGAAAAATTATTTGTACCCAGTACTTTAAAGCTATTTGGCGTATACTTATCATACTTGGCAGAAAGTGTAGATACTGTACACCCGACTAAATTAAGATAAATAAACGTTTCTAGCTACTACCAGAGGCGTACTAAAGGGGATAGTGGCTGGTTGACCCTTCTCATATTCTACGCCACTGACGAAATTGTTATTTTAGTGTAATTTTTAGATTTTTCAGTACTTTTTATGTAAATAATATACTCTTCATTCGGAACGATAAAATGATTAGTTTTCGAGATATTTAAAATTAAAAATGAAGCGACACAATACATTAATCAAAATAACCGTGTCGTTTCATTTTTAACTTCAAAGATCTCGAAAACTAATAACTTTATCGTTACGAATGAAGAGTATATTATTTTTATAGAAAGTTTTGGAGAATCCAATAATTTAACTAAAATAGCAATTACGCCAGTGGCGTAGAATTTGGAAAGGGTCAATTTCTCCCTCTCCCACGTCGTACGCCTCTGGTAATAGCCAGAAACGTTTGTTTAACACAATTTAGTAGTTTTTACAGTACCTATACTTTCTGCCAAGTATGATAAGGATACGTCGAATAGTTTTAAAATGCTGAGCAAAAATAGTTTTTAAATTTATAGATAAAACACCCTGTAACTCAGTAAGGAACCAAATTTTATTTAAGAGTTTTAGGTTAAATCTTCGTATTTTGTGCTAAGGTTTCTCCAGTTAGTATGTGGACAATTATTAATGAAACACCCTGTATAATTTACGTATTCAGCTAATTATCTTATTTACTATTCTAATTACTGAAATATAGTGAAATCTACTGAAATGAGTGAATTGTCCTACTTCTTCCTCTTCTTCATGTGCCTCATCCTATAAGGACATTGGCGATCATCTTGGCCCATCTTACTCTGTTTGCAGCGTTTCTGAAGAGTTCTCTTGTTCATATTCCATTCCATTGCGTTAAATGTTTTAACCAGGAAGTGCGTCGTCTTCCTGGTACTCTTTTTCCGTCCACTTTACCTTGTATAAGCAACCGCATCCATTATCCTACTATATAGAGAAAGTAATTGTCACATGCCTTAAATATGGATTCTGCCTAAAAATGAAACTTTTATCTTTATCTGACAAATGATTAAAAGACCGTTTAGCTGAGATTCATATCAAACTTTTTTCAATTATTAAGAAATATTAAGGTGATACAGTAGCGATCAACAGGTAGCAAAAACGCGTTCCAAGATTGCGGCTGTAATTTTGAATATTTTTTCGAGATATTTGGCACACGTATTCGTAATATAATAAAGAATGGCGGTACAGAGTCCAATTTGAAAAATATATTAATATGTGGAAATTACTCTGTAATTAAATACAATATTAAAAAAACGAGCCTGTACCGCCATTAAGAAGAACAAAAAAATACACTTTCTTCAAATAAATTTTTTATCCGATGCCTAGATTTTGTGTCATTTTGGAACTACTAAAATTTTTTATTTCATTAGTAGTTCCAAAATGACACAAAATCTAGGCATGGGATAAAAAAGTTTATTTGAAGAAAGTGTATTTTTTTGTTCTTCTTAATGGCGGTACAGGCTCGATTTTTTAATATTGTATTTAATTACAGTTAGTCCAAGTAATGAATCTTAAAATAGGACAAAACTTCGCAATTTTTACAGAATGGATCGATTTGCTTGAAAAATTGAGAATAAGTAGTGGATAGTCCAAGGATCAAAATCTATATCATGCTGAAAGGCGCTTTTACCATGGGGGTGGTTTCCACCCCATCTCAGGGGTGTAAATTTTTAATTATATTTTAATCACAAAAGTTGGTAAAAACGTTCATTCTTAGCAAAAAACGTTCTATACATTTTTTTAATAAAATTGATAGTTTTCGATTTATTCGCTATCGAAAGTGTTGGTTTTATATCGAAAAAATTTTCGAAAATCGAAATAATTTTTCTGCTAATAACTCCAAAAGTTTTCGTTTTATCAAACAAACTTCACTTAACAAAAATGTACCTTGTGAAAAAATAAACAAAATCGTGTTTTTAGATTTTCTTTAAGACCAATAGTAATCGAGCTATACTTTATTATATGTTGGCTCTTCTTCGTCAAATGCTAAATATTGTAATTTCAAAATCAAAAGACGAGAAAACTATGCATTTTTCGAGGACAACTTGTTCAAACTAATTTAAAGTATTAAAAATATCTATCTCCAGAAATAAAAAAAGTCTCTAGCTCAAAAATTAATTAACTTATAATGAAAAGAATGTCTGTCTCTATTTTTTTCATCGAAAAAGTGATTGGAAGCATCTCCCTAATCACCATCCTAATTAAAATTAGTCAATGACCTTATTTGGCCTTTTTTATTTATGCATTATTAATAGGTTCTAGAAGTTTGACCGGCTTAGTGTTTTTAAAAAAGTTTTTAAAAAAATGGAGTTAAAAGCAAATAACGAATTTTTGAAGTTTGGAAAAAATTGTTTTTTCTTTAGAATAGCAAGATTAGCATCAGAGATACGAAAAAATGTTCAAATATGAAATTGTAGCCGATTTAATTTTCAAAAATATGGTTTGCAAAAATTTTTTCTACGGCAAAAATTGAGTGAGCTATCGACAATTAAAACTTGTAATGACATGCAAAAACCACCTTTACCAACCCTTTCAAAGTCACCTCTTTTTGCGACTGAGGATTTTAACAATAATTAATATTAATAGCCTTATAGACCTTATAAAAACCTACAAAATTCTTTTTTACCAAACTTCTAGGATCAAAATTAAAAATGTTAGGGTTAAAAAATCAATACATTTTATTGAAAAAAAAAGGAGAAATCCAATTGGAAGCATAATAAGGTAAGTTAGCGGTGTTTTTAGTCATTGGCATTATTCATTCTTATGTATTTATGTATTATTAATAGATTCTAGATGTTTGACTGGCTTAGAATTATTAGTTTTTAAAAACAGGAGTTAAAAGCGAATAACGAATTTTTGTAGCTTGGTAAAAAATGCCATTTTCTTCAGAATATAAAGATTAGCATCAGAGATACGAAAAAATGTTTCAAGATAAAATTGTAGGTTATTCAATTCTCTAGAACTTGGTTAGAAAAATTTTTTTCTACGGCAAAAATTGAGTGAATCGTAAATGACTATACCTATCAAAACATTGATTTTTTCGATATAAAACGAACATTTTCGATGGCAAATAAATCGAAAACTGTTAACTTTATCAAAAAAATGTATGGAACATTTTTTGCTTAGAATGAATGTTTTTATTAACTTTTGCGGTCAAAATATAATAAAAAATTTCTACCCCCGTGATGGGGTGACAACCACCCCCATGGTAAAAGCGCCTGTCGGCATCATATAGATTTTGATCCTTGGTCTATCTACTACTTATTTTCAAATTTTCAAGCAAATCTATCCATTCTGTAAAAATTGCGAGGTGAAAAGCTTCGGTTCCTGGCCTAAGTGTAATTTCCACATATTGATATATTTTTCAAATTGGGCTTTGTACTGCCATTCTTTATTATATTACGAATTCGTGTGCCAAATATCTCGAAAAAATATTCAAAATTACAGCCGCAATCTTGAAACGCGTTTTCGCTACCTGTTGATCGCTACTGTTTCCTCTTAAGAGTAAGATTCGAGAAAACAGTATTAATTATAATTTTGCAATATAATTATAGCTCATTCTCGAAACAATATAAGATTTTGGACAGACATTGATGACTCATTACATTTAATATAAACGTCGAATTTATTTTTGTACTCAATCTCTTATATGAAACGAAGTCATAACTACTTATCATTATCAAGACTATCTCAGTTACGTTACATCGTATTTTTTTTGGAACTTTCTCCAATAATTACACTTGATTTGATTATAAATCGTTAGCACGCAAAATCACATTTAGATGACAGGAAGTGGTCATTTTCCGAATTCATACACTGAAGAAGATGAAAGTAATTTACTATAAATTAGACATTAATAACTACTGACATTGAATGCTTCGAATTTTTAGCTAAAGAAAATTAGATCGGAATAATAAGATTAATAACAGGAGTTTAAGAAAATAAAACAATAAAATAATAAAAAATGCGTAAAAGGGATTCTAACAAAATTACATTAGAAAATACGTAAAAAATAAGATATTTTGGAATGTTAACTAACAGTGACAACTAAGTTAAGCCAAACATTTGTAAAATGGGCAATTTTACTAAAAATCCTTCATTATACAATTAAGGAGGTAGGCGCGAAATTTTGGCTCATTAATTTTTTTGAATCCTGAGGAAACTAATATTGTTTTTTTTGAAAAATTTAAACTCAGTATGAAAAATTACATTATTACCGAGGGCTGAAAGTCCTTGAAAACTTAAGTTTACTATAATGTTTATTTTAATAAGTTACAGGGTAGAAAAAAAAATGAAAATTTAGTGTGATTTTAAATTTTAAATATTTCATTTACAAGAAACTTTTTATTCTAAGTGATTTTCGGCCCTCGGTAATAATGTAATATTTTATTCTGCGTTTAAATTTTTCAAAAATATTTATCAGTTTTCTCAGGATTCGACAAAAAATGAATGCATTTAAATAGCATTCGTCCAAGATTTTGCGCCTACCCACTTAAGCAAAATATGCAAGTAGATAATAATCTGGACTTGTTATAAGTTATAACACACCTTGTATTGGGTTTCATATTTAAAATAGTGTGTTTTACACACTCGTGTATGTTACACCCTGTAGATATGAAAATAATTTTATAACTTTAAGAGACAAGAAAAAGTATCTACAATTTTTATAAAAAAACTTTATAGTATATCTTCTATAACAATATAACAACGAATATAATATGGCAATTTGACGCCTTCTGTATGTTTAACATCATCATTCTTTTTGTCCTCATTCCTATACAGGGTGTCCAGAAACTTTACCGACAAACGAAGACAGGAGATTCTTTAGATAATTTTAAGATAATTTAATCCAATTCACTTAGTCCGAAAATGCTTCTCAAGGGAGCTAGAGCTCTTTGAAGATGGCGTCTTGTAATTAGTTTTTCTTAAATACCTCCAGAACGCTTCTATTTAGAAAAACAAAAATTGGTACGCGTATTTATTTTCAAGATATAAATCTAATCCATCCATTGCAAATTTCTAGTACCGATCATAGGCGTCCGTTTTGGGTAGGGCAACGGTTATTTTATCGCATAACTTCTTTATCTTTAACTTTTATGCATTTATGACACTGGATTATTAAATTGTGAAGTATTCCAGTACTAAAAGGTACTCTTGTTTTAAATGGGTAGGACACACCGTTTTCTAGAAAAATCAATTTGAAAATTTTTCGCTTTTTGAATAAAAAAAAAAATTTCAAAAAAAAACTGTTTAGAAAGACGAAAGCTGGTACATTTATTTATATTCCAGAGATAAATCGATTTCATTATTTGCGAATTTCTAGTACTGGTCATAGGCGTCCATTTTGGGTAGGTCAACAGTTATTTTATAGCATAACTTTTTGTCTTGAATTTTTGAGCATTTTTGACGCTAGATTATTAAATTATGAGGTATTCGAGTACTAAAAGTTACTCTTACTTTATGTTGGTAAAATACTTCGTTTTTTGTTGAAAAGTTCTTTCAATTTTTTTTCAACTTCCAAAAACGAAAAACTTTCAAATCGATTTTTCTAGAAAACGGTGTGTCCTACTGACTTAAAGCAAGAGTACCTTTTAGTACTAGAATACCTCACAATTTAATAATCCGGTATCAAAAATGCATAAAAGTTCAGGATAAAAAAGTTAAGCGATAAAATACCCGTTTCCATACCCAAAACGGACGCCTATGACCGGTACTAGAAATTTGCAATGGATGGAATCGATTTATCTCTGAAAAGTAAATGTGCGTACCAATTTTCGTTTTTCCAAATAGAAGCGTTCTGGAGATATTTAAGAAAAACTAATTTCATGACGCCATCTTCAAAGAGCTCTAGCTCCCTTAAGAAGCATTTTCGGACTAGGTGAATTGGGTTAAATTGCCTTAAAATTATTTGAGGAATCTCCTGTCTTCGTTTGTCGGTAGAGTTTCTGGACACCCTGTATAGTCGGAGAGATAGAAGCGGATATTGTGCGTGATAAGACGTAAGGAATATGGAAAGACTGTATACGGGGATATGTTGAATTAGTTTTGTACATGACTTTCCCCAACGGCCGGAAACCAGAGTGAGGGACGAGGGAAGTTGCGAGTGACCCTCTGAAGAGGGTCAAAGTCGCGGTTCTTATTATTTTTTTTGTGACGCTCATGATCGAGATAGTGCACCAACATTTGAGAATAAGTAGACCATGACTAAGTAAAATATCCAGAGCCGGAAACCAGAGTGGGAGACGAGGTTAGTTCTTCTTCTTAAAGTGACCCCTTAAAACTACCCTCATCTCCAATATCTACCATGTAGATATATTTTTTATGTAATTGTGGTATTATTAAATGTTGATTTATGAGAAGCTTACTTATGAGAAGTATTTCAACCCTTCATTTTTAAAGCTCTCTTAATTGTCCTTTTTATCTTTAGCATGGTCTTGATTGTCTCCTGTTGCATCTCTATTGTCTTATGTGTTATGTACAGTAGTAGGATCTAGAATCTAAGAAATAAAATGAAATTTATTATAAACATGTTTTATTTTCCAATCATTAATATATTTTTTATTAAAACTAATCCACAAAATTCATGATTAATTATTATACAAATTTTGCTCTTCTATCTTTATAAGCAACTTCACCTCGTCTGATTTTTTCTTCCTCGTTATGTTTACTGGTATGCACTGCATACCAATAAAGACAAAATGGTGCCACGAACCAAAGTATTGCTGACGTACCAGTTTTCCACGATGGTCTGAATGAATCGTAGCCCGATATTTGCATAGCCTGGTATCGCATGATTGCTGGATCCATCTGTAAATAAAGTTTTAAGTTAGCTTGTAGTTTAGTTTTTAGTATAACGGAATGATTTGCACGCAAGATTAAAAATAACGGAAAGATTTTAGAATAAGCAAAAGATTTTAAATGCAAATAATAATTTGATAATCAATACACATATATTGATTGTTTTAAGGTGTACCTAATCAGAATAAATGTAGTACAAGAGAAAGACACTCTTGGGCAAATCACCAACTGGTCGAAGGAGTATCGCTCGCCCGCGCAAGAGATGGAGTAACATACTTCCATAGAGGAAATAATCCGCCAATGAACAAGTAAACCTGTTTCTATAAAGAAAGAAGAAGAATTTGGCTAATAACTTTAAGGCAATAGCCATCGCTTTAAAAAGTTATTGACAGAAAATAGAGCAGAATTCAAGAACAATAATATGAGAATAATAGTAGATGGCATGATACTGTCAGTCATAGTATCATGAGTAGATGGTATATCGTGGAACACAGTAAAACATATCTAGCTGAACTAATCAAATTTCCATCAGATGAACTATGTCATAAATTTTTTTTTTAATTATTGTAATATTTAAAATCTCTCCTTAACCCGCGAGAAGTCGCGCCGTTAGAAAAAATCTAACATTTTATCCTTTTTCCTGATAACTTGATGAAACATTTTGCAACATAACTTTCCACTCGTAAGTGCCTCGAGGAAGGGTGAAGTAATGCGTCGGTTTATTTTTTTCTTTTCTTTTCTTTTTTTTCTTCTTTTTCTTCTTCTTTTTTTGGAATTTATGGGTTTGGTGTGAAAAAATTAGCTTTAATAATTGTTAGAAATAATATCTCATGTAAATAAAAATACTATATTCTCGTGTTAAAAGGATAATAAATAGGTAAATAGTCTGGGCTGATTATCGGAGAATAGGCCATTTTTGGGAAAAGTTATTTACCAGCAATTTTATTGCTGAAATCGAATTTTATGATGGTATATATTAATAATATAGGTATGCAAAGTCCGCAGATAGTGTGCTACTTTTTTTATAAACAAAATGGCGCCCGAAAATCGTGTTTTTTTCAATTTTTGCTCTATAACTCCAAAGATTTTAATTTTACACCAAAAACACTCAAATAAAAATTCACCGCAATTAAATTCTGCATAGAGATGTGTTTTTTCCGATTCACTTCGACGAAAACTTTCCCCGGAAAAAGCGGGTTTTTCCAACAAAATCTTTAATTTTCAACTAAAATTTTAAATAAGTAATTGTTAATCAATCATTAAATAACTTAGTAATGCAAAAGCCCTTTTTATATAGATTATAATTCCAGAAGCCCATGGAAATTGAATAAACCGTTTAGCAACAATTGAATTGTTAATTAAAAATTTACGGTCGCTATATTAACGACAATAATTATGGCACATAAGAAAAGCTATAATTTTTTTATAAAAAGGCACTATACCTATCTAATGTACTTTACAGAATTGAAATTGGACTATTTAAGCGGCCTCAGGAATATTTTAAATTTATAAAGAATTTTTTGGCTTAAAAACAAATAGAATATCTCGGGAAATATTAAACTAAACTAAATTGTAAAAACGGTATTAGAAAAACAGCGGAAGGATGCTTCTTCTAAAAAGAAAAAAGTTTAATTATGATGAGTAGTTCCTGAGATACAACCGGTCAAAGTTGACCGGAATTTACGACAAAGATATAAATAATAGGACGATAATTTTGAAACCATCACCTTTTTATTTTTGTCCTCTTTCACCACACCAATTTTCATATCCTTAAAATACTCATAACAGACATTATTATAATAAAAACTATCGATAATACGTGTGAAAATTGCCAAAAATAGCAAAATTTCAATCAAAAATTAGGTTGGAGAAAATGTAACACTCAAAGTTCAAAATCGGTATACGTTAAAAAAATGCATTTTCTCGGCTTCCCATGGAGCAATTTCCTTCATTCTTTTTTTTTGTTTCCAAGTAACTCGAGTAGAGCCATCGGACTAACGCATTATTAAATGTCAAACTTGCTTTTGTTTTGTTATAGTAAATTAATTTATTTATTATAACACAAAATTTTAATTTGTTTAAATAAAAATTGTCTAAATAATTATACAGCTTTCAAATGAGAATATTTATGTTTTTAACTTTAAAAGGTACACTTGTAGTAAGTTTATCTAAAAAAAGCCTACAACTGGAAAAAATATGTAGTTTTCTGTTCTTATAAATAAATTAATCTATTATAACAAAACAAAAGCAAGTTTGACATTTATTAATGCGTTAGTTCGATGGCTCTACTCGAGTTATTAGGGAACAAAAAAATAATGAAGGAAATTGCTCCATGAAGAGCCGAGAAAATGCATTTTTTTAACGTATACCGATTTTGAACTTTGAGGGTTACATTTTCTCCAACCTAATTTTTGATTGGAATTTTGCTATTTTTGGCAATTTTCACACCTATTATCGATAGTTTTTATTGTAATAATATATGTTATAAGTATTTTAAAGATATGAAAATTGGTGTGGAGAAAGAGGATAAAAATAAAAAGGTGATGGTTTGAAAATTATGATCCTATTGTTTATATCTTTGCCGTAAATTCCAGTCAATTTTGACCGGTTTTATCTCAGGAACCACTAATAATAATTAAACGTTTTTTCTTTTAAAAGAAGCGTCCTGCCGCTGATTTTCGAATGCCGTTTTCATAGTTTAATTTAGTTTATTGTTTCCCGAGATATTCTATATGTTTATAAGCCAAAAATTGTTTATAATTTTAAATTATTCCTGAGGCCGCTTAAATATTCCAATTTTAATTCTGTAAAGTACATTAGATAGGTATAGTGTATTTTTATGAAAAAATCATAGTTATTCTTATGCACCATAATTATTGTCGTTATTATAGCGATCGTAAATTTTTAATTAACAATTCAATTGTTGCTAAACGGTTCATTTAATTTCCATCGACTTCTGGAATTATAATCTATACGAAAAGGGCTTTTAAATTACCAAGTTATTTAATTATTGATTTACAATTACTTATCTAAAATTTTAGTTGAAAATTAAAGATTTTGTTGGAAAAACCCGCTTTTTCCGGGGAAAGTTTTCGTGGAAATGAATCAGGAAAAACACGTCTCTATGCAGAATTTAATTGTGGTGAATTTTTATTTGGGTGTTATTGGTGTAAAATTAAAATCTTTGGAGTTATAGAGCAAAAATTGAAAAAAAACACGATTTTCGGGCGCCATTTTGTTTATAAAAAAAGTAGCACACTATCTGCGGACTTTGCATACCTATATTATTAATACATACAATAATAAGATTCGATTCCAGCAATAAAATTGCTGGTAAATATCTTTTCCTTGTATTTTGCTAATTAGCCCAGAGTAAAATCCAGGCCAGTGATCACACTCTTTACATAAATTAAATTAAAATAAGTTTAGTTATCACAGATTATTCGAATCTTCTTGCTAGGTCCACTATTTTGAATCTCTTCCAAAGTTCAAAGACGGTTTCCATTCCTTTGGTACTTCTTCATCATTTATGCACGTTTTAACAGTTTTCTTATGTTATGACAGAGATTCAAAATGTCATAACATAAGAAAACTAATGAAAGGTGCACAAGTGACGAAGTACCAAAGGAATGGAAATCATCTTGGATATCTGCAATTTATAAAAAAGGCAACAAAAATTCGCTTCCTATTTCTTTTATGATCCCTAAACGTAGCTCATATTATAATAAAAAATCTTCCACATTTGATCCTTATTGACGCCCTCGAATGCTATTTTAGTATGGTATAACTAGACCCAAACCCAGACATCCAAGGTGAAAGTTATCATCCAACACCAAATTGTTCTATATGGTCCACATAATGTTCAGAAAAAAGTCACACCATTTTGAGCATCGGGTTTGGGGGGAAGAGGGGGAGAAATCGGTAAATTCGTAGTTTTGTAGGTTTTTGGTCAATATTTCTAAAACTATGCGGTTTAGCATGAACAACCTTCTTTAAAAAAATGTTCTACATTAAATTTGAAATAAAAAAAGCCCTATGCATAATCCTTCTAAAATGAACGGTTCCAAAGTTACGGAGGTAGTATAGTATAATTGGTCCAAAAAAGGCCTAACCCAGACATCCAAAGTAAAAGTTTTCCTTCAACACCAAATTGTTCTATATGGTCAACATATTGTTCAGTAAAAAGTTACACCATTTTGAGCGTCCGGTTTGGGGGGGGGGGGAGACGGGGGAAAATTCGGTAAATTAGTAGTTTTTTTAAGTTTTCCGTCAATATTTCTAAAACTATACTTTAGCGTAAACAATGTTCTATACAAAAATGTTCTACATGGAATTTAAAACAAAAAAGATCCTATACATACATAACTGTTATAAAATCAACGGTTCCAGACTTACGAAGGGTGAAAAGTGGAGATTTTCGATACTTTTTATATTCTTTGGGCGATTTATAGAAATTTTCTTTAACAGGATTGGGTTTTGTAAATAAAATTTGCTATTTCAGTGGCCGATGGTATGTTAGTGAGAAGCCCTTGAAGATACGTCAACCTCACCACCCAAAATCATCATCATTTGCCCAAATAATATAAAAAGTATCGAAAACCTCCACTTTTCACCCTCCGTAACTCTGGAACCGTTGATTTTATAACAATTATGTATAGGACCTTTTTTGTTTTAAATTTTATGTAGAACATTTTTGTATAGAACATTGTTTACGCTTAACCATAGTTTTAAATATTGACGGAAAACGTAAAAAACTACTAATTTACCGACTTCTCCCCCATCTCCCCCCAAACCGGACGCTCAATGGTGTAACTTTTTACTAAACAATATGTGGACCATATAGAACAATTTGGTGTTGAAGGAATACTTTTACTTTGGATGTCTGAGTTAGGCCTTTTTTGGACCAATTATACTATACTACCTCCGTAACTTTAAAACCGTTCATTTTAGAAGGATTATGCATGGGGCCTTTTTTATTTCAAATTTAATGTAGAACATTTTTGTATAAAAGGTTGTTCATGCTAAACCGCATAGTTTTAGAAATATTGACCAAAAACCTAAAAAACTACGAATTTACCGATTTCTCCCCCTCTCCCCCCAAACCCGACGCTCAAAATGGTGTGACTTTTTCTGACCATTATGTGGACCATACAGGGTGTTTCATTAATAATTGTCCATATAGCAACTGGAGAATCCTTAGCACAAAATACGAAGATTTAACCTAAAACACTTAAATAAAATGTTGTTCCTTACTGAGTTACAGGGTGTTTTATCTAAAAATTTAAAAATTATTTTTGCTCAGCATGTTAACACTATTCGACGTATTCTTTTCATACTTGGCAGAAAGTGCGACTACTAGACACCCTACTAAATTATGATAAACAAACGTTTCCAGCTACTACCAGAGGCGTACGACAGGGGATGGTGAATGGTTGACCCTTCTCAAATTCTACACCACTGGAGGAATTACTATTTTAGTGCCATTTTTAGATTCTCCAATACTTTCTACGTAAATAATATACTCTTCATTGGTAACGATAAAGTCATTAGTTTTCGAGATATTTGAAGTTAAATATGAAACGGCACAGTTATTTGGATTAATTTATGATATGATTCATATGATTAAAATTTAAAAATTATTTGTACCCAGTACTTTAAAACTATTTGGCGTATCCTTATCATACTTGGCAGAAAGTGTAGGTACTGTACACCCTACTAAATTAAGATAAATTAAGGTTTCTAGCTACTACCAGAGGCGTACGACAGGGGATGGTGGCTGGTTGACCCTTCCCAAATTCTACGCCACTGACGAACTTGCTATTTTAGTGTAATATTTTGATTTTGCAATACTTTTTATGTAAATATTATACTCTTCATTCGTAACGATAAAATGATTAGTTTTCGAGATATTTGAAATTAAAAATGAAGCGACACAATACATTAATCAAAATAACCGTGTCGTTTCATTTTTAACTTCATAGATCTCGAAAACTAATGACTTTATCGTTACGAATGAAGAGTATATTATTTTCATAGAAAGTATTGGAGAATCCAAAAATTGAACTAAAAAAGCAATTTCGCCAGTGGCGTAGAATTTGGAAAGGGTCAATCATTCACTTTCCCCCGTCGTACGCCTCTGGTAATAGTCAGAAACCTTTGTTTAACATAATTTAGTAGTTTGTACAGTATCTATACTACCTGCCAAGTATGAAAAGGATACGTCGAATAGTTTTAAAATGCTGTACAAAAATAGTTTTTAAATTTTTAGACAAAACACCCTGTAACTCAGTAAGGAACCACATTTTATTTAAGTGTTTTAGGTTAAATCTTCGTATTTTGTGATAAGGTTTCTCCAGTTATTATATGGACAATTATTAATGAAACACCCTGTATAGAACAATTTGGCGTTGGACGATAACTTTCACTTTGGATGTCTTGGTTATGCCATTATTTGGATCAATTTTATCATACTATTTATAGTTTGTAAAACTAGCAGTTATACAGGGTGTTTGGTAAAGAATGGGCCATAGCTTAAACTTAGTTTCCTGAGGTTAAAATAGATCGATTTAATCTAACTTACCTTAGTACAAAAATTGATAATAACCGAAATACAGGGTGTCAAAATTAAACTTTTATTTTATTTATTTTTGAATATTTCCTGACAGGCATGGGACAACAACACGAAATTTGGTAACTGGTGCTGGTACTGTACGCTCTACTAAATTATGTTAAACAAACGTTTCTGGCAACTACCAGAGGCGTACGACGGGGGAACGTGAATGGTTGACCCCTATAAAATTCTACGCCACTGGCGGAATTTCTACTTTAGTGCAATTTTTTAATTCTCCAGTACTTTCTATGTGAATAACATACTCTTCATTCGTAAGGATAAATTCATTAGTTTTCGAGATATCTGAAGCTAAAAACGAATGAGCATAATACATTAATCAAAACAAGTGTGCCCTTTCATTTTTAACTTCAAATATCTCGAAAACTAAAGACTTTATCGTTACGAATGAAGAGTGTAATATTTACATACAAAGTATTGGAGAAGCTAAAAATTATGCTAGAATAGCAGTTTCATCAGTGGCGTAGAATTTGGGAAGGGGGAACCATTCACTTTCCCCTGTAGTACGTCTCTGGTATTAACCAGAAACGAATATTTAACCTAATTTAGTTGGGTGTATAGTACCTCACTTTCTGCCAAGTATCATAAGGATGTGTCAAATAGTTTTATAGTACCGGGCACACATATTTATTAAAGTTTTAAATAAAGAATAAATTATTAAAAAAAAAAAGAATACTTAAAAATAATTTGACATATCCGTGTCATATTTGGCATAAAGTGTAGGCACTGTACACTCTACTAAATTATGGTAAATAATCGTTTCTGGCTAATACCAGAGGCGTACGACAGGGGAAAGTGAATGGTTGACCCTTCCCAAATTCTACGCCACTGATGAAACTGCTATTTTAGCATAATTTTTAGATTCTCCAATACTTTCCATGTAAATAATATACTCCTCATTTGTAACGATAAAGTCATTAGTTTTCGAGATATTTGAAGTTAAAAATGAAAAGGCACACTTATTTTGATTAATGCATTATGCTCCTTCGTTTTTAGCTTCAAATATCTCGAAAACTAATGGCTTTATCGTTACGAAAAAGGAGTATGTTATTTACATAGAAAGTATTGGAGAATCAAAAACTTGCTTTAAAATAGCAATTCCACCAGTGGCGTAGAATTTGGGAAGGGTCAACCATTCACGTTCCCCCGTCGTACGCCTCTGGTAGTAGCCAGAAACGTTTGTTTAACATAGTTTAGTAGGGTGTACAGTACCAACATCACATACCAAATTTCGTGTTGTTGTCCCATGCCTATCAGGAAATATTCAAAAATAAATAAAATAGAAGTTTAATTTTGACTTTTCGTCAGTTGTCGAAGTATTTCGGTTATTACAGTCGAACCCGCTTATTGGAATAGCCTTCGTGCCAAGCAAAAGTATTCTTATAACAGGGATATTCTAATAACCGATCATTGGTGGCTAGTAGAAACGTTCCGGGACCGCAAATTTCTATTCCTTTAAGCGGGATATTCCTTTAACAGGTATTCTAATAAGCGGGTTCGACTGTATCAACTTTTGTACTAAGGTGAGGTAGCTTAAATCGACCTATTTTAACCTCATGAATTTAAAGTTAAGCTATTTCCCATTCTTTACCAAACACCCTGTATATGTTTCTCATTGGTTAGCTTATTCTAAGATATTATCATAAGGGTGCAAAGTGCAGATGTAGTCAGTAGTAAAATGTTTAGCATCGAAACCTACGTGATTGATTCTTCTTCTTCTAGTGCGGTTTCCACAAATGAAGGTTGGCTATAAGCTATAACCATTGTAAATTGGTCTTTATCTTCTGCTTTTCTTAAAAGTGTATATTATGTGTTTAACCCAGTCCATTCGCGAATGTTTTGCAGCCAGGATATTATTTGTCGTCTACCAGGACCCCTTTTTCCTTCGATTTTACTCTTCATAATTAGCTGCAACAACTTGTACGTATCATGTCTAAGCATGTACCCCAAATATGTCGTATTTCGTCTTTTAATGGTCGGCCGGCGGAGGAGTAGCGAAGCGGTACTGTGCTTGGCTCGCGTGCCGGTGGTCCGGAGTTCAAATCCTACCGCCGGCAAGAACGACTAGACATTTTTAAAATGTTTATAGGCCCCAGGTCGACTCAGCCTGAATAAAATGAGTACCTTGGGTAAAATCAGGGGAAATAATAGGCGGTTGAAGCGTAGCGCTGTCCCTGTTACCTTCCTTGTATACCGTAGGCCCTAGATATAGCAGACTACCCTGCTATACTCCCAAAGCCACAGCGGTATAAAACGGGAGACTAATTATAGTAAAAAATCAATGGGAAAATCCCAATAGTTGGCTGTATGCCATAGTTTAAAAAGCTCATACAGAAGTAAAAACTTCGAGATGTATTCTGGTATAAAATCGTTTATTTAAAAACCATTTAAAATGTCATGGATTGCAAAACATTTTCGTTCTATACAGAACATCTTCAGTGCCTAGAATGAAGTATCTCCACGTTAGTTTAAAGCAAAAGGTTAAAATTGTGACTGTTAGAATGAAAAAATGTGGGTATACTTACATCCTGCCGAGTAGTTTGAAACTAGCACACTGTATATAGTGTTAACCCCATCATATATGGTTTACATAATATAATATATTAAAATTATATGACTATAAGTCGATGTTAATAGATATAGTGGAACACATGCTAAAAGGGTGCCATGGTTCCCTGCTCGAAGATGCTAGGTACTTGCCAATTCAATGGGCACAGACCAACTGAGAAATTAGGAAGTGGATATACAATTTGACACGAGTGACATGACATGACAAGATAAAGCCAATTTTTTGGTTAAAGCTTAATTTGATTTTGGATTTTTTAATAAAATGCAAAGGTTGTTAATAAATGTCTGAAAATGTAATTAAATTATTTGAATAGTAAAATCTACTGTAAAGTTTAAATTAGCAACTCTCTATTCCAGAATAACTTATAGATTTATTAAATTTAATGTAGATATAATTCATGGTTTAAGTGGTGACGTCATCGAATGTGAAATGACGACATGAAAGTTAAATTTAGTTGAAACAAGGAAATATACTACATAATAAACGATAATTGGACTTGCGTGAAAAAAAAAGTTTAGCTTCGTTTAGCTTCGTTTTTTTCCACGCAAGTCCAATTATCGTTTATTATGTAGTATATTTCCTTGTTTCAACTAAATTTAACTTTCATCTCGTCATTTCACATTCGATGACGTCACCACTTATACCATGAATTATATCTACATTAAATTTAATAAATCTATAAGTTATTCTGGAATAGAGAGTTGCTAATTTAAACTTTACAGTAGATTTTATTATTCAAATAATTTAATTACATTTTCAGACATTTATTAACAACCTTTGCATTTTACTAAAAAATCCAAAATCAAATTAAGCTTTAACCAAAAAATTGGCTTTATCTTGTCATGTCATGTCACTCTTGTCAAATTGTATATCCACTTCCTAATTTCTCAGTTGGTCTGTGCCCATTGAATTGGCAAGTACCTAGCATCTTCGAGGAGGGAACCATGGCACCCTTTTAGCATGTGTTCCACTATATCTATTAACATCGACCTGTAGTCATAAAATTTTAATATATTATATTATGTAAACCATATATGATGGGGTTAACACTATATACAGTGTGCTAGTTTCAAACTACTCGGCAGGATGTAAGTATTCCCACATTTTTTCATTCTAACAGTCACAATTTTAACCTTTTGCTTTAAAATAACGTGGAGATACTTCATTCTAGGCACTGAAGATGTTCTGTATAGAACGAAAACGTTTTGCAATCCATGACATTTGAATAGTTTTTAAATAAACGATTTTATACCAGAATACATCTCGAAGTTTTTACTTCTGTATGAGTTTATTATTATAGTCTTTTAATGGTGGACACAAAGTCTCTTTCTCCTCATATTCTATGCATCACCATTTCGTTTGTAATATGATCGTTAAATGGTATTTTCAAAATTCTCCTAAAAAGCCACATCTCAAAAGCTCCCAGCTTTCTCATTAAGTCAACATTAACAGTCCAGGCTTCGACACCATAAAGAAAAATAGAATGGGTATAACATTTTACCATTCGATATCGGATTTGCAGATTGAGTCTTTGGTTACTCAGAAATTTCCTCATCTTTAAAAAGGCTGCTATTGATTGCTCTATTCTTGATCCAATTTCTGATTTCGGATTTAGATCTTCCGTAATCCAGACTCCTAAGTATTTCATTTTATCCACTTGCTCAATATCTTCATTTTTTATCTAAATACTTGTAATGACTTTGCCCCTCTTACTGATAACCGTGGTTTTTGTATTCTTTATGGTTATTGTTAAATCAAACTGTTCCCCAGGTTGATTCTTGGTTTCTCATCTAGTTCTACTTTAGTATTTTCAATAAGATGTTGGTCATTATTTTAAATGAATAATTTAGGAATATTGTTGAACGACAATTTTTATTAGTAAGGACTCGTTATAAAAAGATACTCAAATATTACTAAATTATAGGTTTTTCCACTTTAATACGATATTCAGTTTTCTATTTCTGAGAACATGTCATAATATGTTTTATTTGTGATGTATAATTTTTTTTTTAAATATTATAGAAATATCCAACGATACTATATAGACAAGGCAAAACCGCCGGGTTCGTTGGAAAAAATACTCCCATGAGATTTTTTTGCATAATCGTATTCGTGAGACATCCCAGAATAAGGTTCAAGAAGTCGACCACGTGAAAAGTGATCCAAATTTTTTTTTAAAATTTTTTTTAATCAAATTGTAAAAATCAATATTTTTGACTTGGACACATTTTTTTTAGGTTTTTTGGACCATTCTAGACAAAAAAAGTCTCTTATAATTTTTCTCTAAAGTTGCTCGTTTTCGAGTTATAAGCAATTTAAAATTGAAAAAAAACAAAAAAAAAAAAACGAAAAAACGAAAAAGCGATTTTTAAGGCTTAATAACACGGTTAAAAGTTATTATTATGAAAGTCAGAAAGTGATCAAATAAAAGTTTAAAGTCCGCCCTACAAGATCCTGAAGAAATTTTTGTCATTATTTTATCACTAAGCTGTTATTTTTGAGTAAAAATAATGAGCGTCATGCACATATTAGGCGGAGTGCGAGAGAGATGCCATTCCAGCAGTCAATGGTGCATCTTACTCGCACTCACATTTACAGCCGCGTCAATACGATCTTACGGCTCATTATTAATAATTAAAAATAACAACTTAGTAATAAATTAATGACACAAATTTCTTTAGGATCGTGTAGTGGAGGCTTTAACCTTTGATTTGGTCACTTTCTGAATTTCATAATAATAATTTTTAACCGAGTTATTAAACCTTAAAAATCGCCATTTTTTGTTTTTTTTTTCAATTTTAAATTGCTTATAACTCGAAAACGAGCAACTTTAGAGAAAAGTTATAAAAGACCTTCTTTGTCCAGAATGGTCCAAAAAACCTAAAGAAAATGTGTCTGGGGCGATAATATTGATTTTTGTAATTGGACTAAAAAAAATAAAAAATTTGGACCACTTTTCACGTAGGCGACTTCTTGAACCTTATTCTGGGATGTCTCACGTATATGATTATGCAAAAAAATCTCATGGGAATATTTTTTCCAACGAACCCGCCGTTTACGCCTTGTCTAATACGCTTTATTGTGATAATGAAAAACTTTCAGTTCTTCAAGCACTATAAATCTTATCTTCAAAGATCTCCAAGATATATTATATTTGTTGCAGAAAATTTAAATGCTGTTGGTAATTGTTGAGTTTTATTACTTTGATGCTTGAGACATGTTAATTTACATTAAAAAAAATCAAGTGTTTACCCAACCAAACACCTATGGTTTTTGTTCTTCAGTAGTTTATATAATCATTTCCCAATGTGAATAATTTACTAAAAATATCTTTTCGTGACACAATTTTCCAAAAATGGTAGGATGGGTTTTGATTGTTTTTAATTCATAAAAAAGTAAAAGAATTGTAAGTTCTTCTTAAGATTGGGATTTAGATTATCTATTTTTATTTTTGTTGTGAGCCTAATAAAATCCGAATTATAAATCATTGAAACTGGGAAAATTTTTCAAAATGGCAAATGGCAACATAGAATAATAGGAAAACAATCAGTTTTACTGAAAAATTTAATAATGCATTTTTTAAAGCACTTAAAGGATTTCAATAAGATAAAAATGTATACCATATTCAGTTGCAATGCGAAGCCAAAACTGTCTTAATTTTTACTTAGGATAGAGAGCGCTGCCAACACTCTTATCGACGATTTCACCTCTTGTTAGAGGCTCTTCAGAGAATGCATAGGCTGTTATCTCTACTCCAGGTAAAAATTTTCGACATTTAGTAGTCCCGCCATTGCAACTGACGTGAAGGTAGTAGGTGCGTAGCGGCATTTGCTAATAGTCCATTCTTTCACGGTTTTTGCTCTAAATTTTAAAGATCCGCTTGGATTGACATGGAATTTGGCATACGTATAGCTTACATGTCAAAGAAAAAAAGTGATATTGTGCCGATGTGTGCTTTTGCCCTGGGGGTGACTTTCACCCCCTCTTGGGGATGAAAAAATATATATCCAAACTAAGTCCGGAAATGGATAAACTGACTAATTTTAAGCAACTTTTGTTCCATAGAGCTTTTTCGCCAAGTCAACACTTTTCGAGTTATTTGCAAGTGAATATGTTCATTTTTCAACAAAATAACCACATTTTTAGACGGTTTTTCGCAAATAACTCAAAAAGTAAGTATTTTGTCGAAAAAAACGTTCTTAGTAAAAATATAGTCTATAAAAAAGTAAAAAAAATGATGTACACTGTAGGTCTCTGAATCTCGCAGAACCAGAGTTATAGCCAATGAAAAATAGATTCATATTCACCAGATTTTAAATAGAATATTTTGACGTGAAATATCCAAAAAATTAAGCACTTTTTGGGGAAAACCTATTTTAAATTTTTTATAGTGTTTAAAAAAAGCTTTATTTATGTCTTTACAAAAAGTTTCTAGCATTAAATTTAAGCAAGTTACGCTCAAAATAAAGTTGCTCCCTTTTGTTTTTGCAAAAAAAAATCGGGAAGACCACCCACTAATTAGCAACTTAAATTAAATTAATCGTTACCGCTCCATAAATTATTTCTCTTATATTGTGTTTATATGACCTGTAAGTTTCATCGACTCAAAGTGCTTATTTTTGAAAAAATTTGGTTTCAAAATAAAATTTTTAAAAATTAAAATTTTGAAAAATATGCTTTTTTTCAAAATAACTTAAAATTTGTTAGAGATACCAAAAATCTCAAAAAACAAAAAAAGTCATATTTACTTTTCTGAATATCATGTATTTTTTGTTTTTCTGTTAGACAAAAATTGATTAAGATTTGGTGTTTCTAAATTTGCATACATTCGTGATCAGTGACTCGTTCAACCCCTTTTAACCACAGCCCTTTCAATAATAAGGACTTTGAACCGATGAAACTTACAGATCATATAAACAATATATACACGAGTCAAGAAACTACTGAAGTCGTAACGATTAAGTTCATTTAAGATACTAATTAGGGGGTGATTTTCTCGATTTTTTTACCAAAACCAAAAGGGACTAACTTTTTTTTTGAGCGTAACTTGTTTAATTTTGATGCTAGAATTTTTTTTTATAAAACAAAAATGAAGCTTTTTTTAAACACTTTAAATAAGTTGTAATGAGTTTTCCCCGAAATGTGCTTCATTTTTGGTTATTTCACGTTAAAGTATTCCATTTGGAATTTGACGAATATGAACCTATTTTTCATTAGCTATAACTCTGCTTCTACTAGGTGTAAAGACGTGATATATACACCATTTTTAAAAATTTTTTACAAGCTATATTTTTGATAAGAATATTTTTCAACAAAATACCTACTATTTGAGTTATTTGCGAGAAACCTTCTAAAAGCGTGGTTATTTTGTTGAAAAAATGAACATATTCACTGCCAAATAACTCGAAAAGTATTGACTTAGTGAAAAAGCTCTATAGAACAAAAGTTATTTAAAATTAGCCAGTTTATCTATTTCCTGACTTTCTTTGGACGAATATTTTTTCACCCCCAAGAGGGGGTGAAAACCACCCCCAGGGCGAAAGCACATATCGGCACGATATCACTTTTTTTCTTTGACTTGTTAGCTATGTGTATGCCAAATTGCATGTCAATCCAAGCGGTTGTTTAAAATTTAGAGGTTTTGCAATATTTTACCGTTAAAGAACGGACTATAAAATGGCAGTCTAAGTTTTTCAACCTAATAAAAATATTTATAAAATATTTTTAAAAGATATTTAATTGAAAAACTTTTGGACCATTTTCCTGGTGACACCTCCATGGCTTCTAAAAATTGCAAGCCAGATGGATGCTGCATTGAAGACATTGCTGCATTTTTATTTTATATTAGTATTACTACTATAGAGTAACTAGGTCCATTTTCCGTTGGAACTTTACCAAGCTGTAGACGGGGTTGTGAATTGCAACTTTTTAGAATTCCCTCTTGTATCCAATGCAGCATACATCTGGCTTGCAATTTTTAGAAGCCATGGAGGTGTCACCAAGAAAATGGCTCAAAAAGTTTTTCAATTAAATATCTTTTAAAAATATTTTATAAATATTTTTATTAGGTTGAAAAACTTAGACTTTCATTTCAATAAGATTTTGTAGAACATCTAATAGTATACAGAGTGGGCCAAATAAAAGGAGCCACCCCGATATTTGGCAGTATTTATTAGATTTCAAGAAAATAAAAAAACAGGTCAATTTTTGAACTAAGGGGGACACATTTTTACGATACAAACATCTGTCATTTGTCAACTCCCTCCCTTCCACTTCCGCCACCCCTTATTTTTAAATAGGGAATAGGGGTCGTGTGCTAGCTCATTTGAAAGGTTATTCAATTCTCTATTCAGTAATATCAACATCGACTTAAAAATGTATACAGGGTGTCCAAGAAAAATGATTTTGAATTAAATTAATTGACACAAAAAGAAGAATGTATGTAATTTATTTTACTCAGAACACATTCTACTGCTGACAGAAAGCAGAAAAAAATGTTTTTTGATAAGTAGACACTGCTTTTTGCTTAATTTTAATGTTCAAGCTTCCACCCATCTGCCTCTTGGTAGGTTGAATATTGAATTTAAGCAACAAACAGTGTTTATTTATCAAATAAACATTGTTTTCTGTTTTTTATCAGCAGTAGAATGTATTCTGAGTTAAATAAATTACCTTCATTCTTCTTTTTGTGTCAATTAATTTAATTTAAAATCATTTTTCTTGGACACCCTGTATACATTTTTATGTCAATGTTGATATTACTGAATAGAGAATTGAATAACCTTTCAAATGAGCTAGCACACGACCCCTATTCCCTATTTAAAAATAAGGGGTGGGGGCAGTGGAAGGGAGGGAGTTGACAAATGACAGATGTTTGTACCGTAAAAATGTGTCCCCCTTAGATCAAAAATTGACCTGTTTTTTTATTTTCTTAAAATCCAATAAATACTGCCAAATATCGGGGTGGCTCCTTTTATTTGGCCCACTCTGTATATATGAATTAAGGGAGTTATGATAAAATATCTTATCGATTTTTATTTCTTTTGGCAAACAGAAAAGAAAAATTAATTTTCAGAAAAAGAACATTTCAACTTCACTTTATTTAACTATTGGTAATGGGATCCAAAAATTTGGACAATATAAAATAAATAATTTTGAAAGAGGTTATGGTTAATATCATCTTGTTTTCAATGTCTTACAGTATCAAAAAAAATTGTTACTAAGCTTTTTTGCTGTGAACTTAACAAGAATTCGGTATTTGTTAAGCTACATGATTTTTTATAAGTTACATTTTATCCATCCAACAGTTTTTTTTGATAAAATCAAAGCTTTTGAGTTATTTAAAACAAACTTAGATTCTGTTACCTGTACCTAAACCTATTCTGTACCCAAAAAAACCTTTATCAAACAGCTAATCACAAAGAACTGGAAACACCACGATTAGAATCGGATGAGAAAACAGAAATTAAAGAGGAAGATATAAAGAACGCCTTAAAAAAGATGAAAAATCGAAAAGCTACTGGGAAAGATGGAATAGCTAATGAACTTTTAAAATACGGAGGAGATAGACTTCACAAAGAACTGAATATCCTTATAAGTAAAATAATAAATACAGGAAGAATTCCAGAAGAATGGAGAACCACTCAAATGATAGCGTTATTTAAGAAAGGTGATAGGGCAGACCCCAGTAACTATAGAGGGATAAATTTACTGAGCACTATACTGAAACTCACAACAAAAATACTTATGGAGAAAATAATGGCGTGTATAAATATATCGGATGAACAACAAGGATTTAGAAGTGGAAGATCATGTAACGATGCAGTTTTTGTGATAATGCAAATAGCGGAGAAATCATTAGAATATAACAAACCAGCCTTTTTCTGTTTCATAGACCTAGAGAAAGCGTTTGATAGAATCCAATTAAAAGATGTGATAAATTTACCACTGGATATCATAAAACTGATAGAAAACATATATGTAAGAAATAAAATAGTAATGAAAGTCAATGGAATAATAACAGAACCCATAGAAACAAACACAGGAATCAGGCAAGGAGATTCACTAAGCCCTCTACTATTTAACATAATATTGGATGCAATAATAAAACAAGTGAAGAAAAAAAGAGGGTACAAAATGGGCAATAGAGAGATAAAAATACTCTGTTACGCTGATGACACCGTGTTAGTAGCAGAGTGCGAAAACGACCTACAAAGATTACTGCACGAATTCAACATTAACTCAAAAGAAATGAATATGAAAATATCAGCCCAAAAAACAAAAAGCTTAGTAATTGCCAAAGAACCAATAAGATGCAAATTGGAATTAGACAATCAAATTATACAACAAGTAATGACTTTCAAATATCTGGGAATTAATCTATCAGCCGACAACAATATCGAAGAAGAGGTAAAAGACCAAATAATTAAAGCCAGTAGAACGGCCGGATGCCTAAACGACACAATTTGGAAAAACAAACACCTAAGATTGGAAACAAAGGCCCGAATATATAAGTCAGTTATTAGGCCAGTTATGACTTACACGGCCGAAACAAGACCAGATACAAGCAAAACACGAAGACATCTGGAAACCAACGAAATGAAGATCTTAAGAAGGATTGCTGGAAAAGGACTACATGATAGGGTAAGAAGTGAGGAAATCAGACGCATATGTGGAGTAGACAATATAAATACCTGGGTAAAGAACAGAAAAGAAGAGTGGAATGAGCACATAAGCAGGATGTCTGAATCAAGGATAGTAAGAATAGCCAGGGACAAGTCACCGTTAGGCAGGAGAAGTATAGGACGCCCAAGGAAAGATGAAATGACAACTTAGGGGCAGAATGAAAGGCCCCATTGAAGAAAAACAGGCAGTACTGCCTATATAAAAGAAGAAGAAGAAGAGAAGAAGAAGATTCTGTTAGGTATATCAGTTTTGTAGAGGAGTCACAAAGAGGACCGGAGCCACCACCGATCCTTGTGGGAGGCCATTATTCTGTTTCATTTTGGTATTAGTCTTGTCGCCTATAATAACTTGGAAACATCTATTAAATACCATGATATTTATACCATGATAACATAAGATGATTATTTAGACGCAAAAATAGTACATGTGACATATCAATCGACGCCTATTCAAAAAGTCGAGACGCCTATCAAAAAATAGGCCATTTTTGGGAAAAGTTATTTTTTTATTACTGAAATCGAATCTTATGATTGTATATATTAATAATATAGGTATGCAAAGTCCGCAGATAGTGTGCTACTTTTTTTATAAACAAAATGGCGCCCGAAAATCGTGTTTTTTTTTCAATTTTTGCTCTATAACTCCAAAGATTTTAACTTTACCCCAAAAACACTTAAATAAAAATTCACCGTAATTAAATTCTGCATAGAGATATGTTTTTCCCGATTTAATTCGAGGAAAATTTTCCCCGGAAAATTCGGGGTTTTCCAAAAAAATCTTTAATTTTCAACTAAAATGTTAGATAAGTAATTTTTTATCAATAATTAAATAACTTGCCAATATAGAAGCTGTTTTCGTATAGATTATAATTCCAGAAGCCGATGGAAATTTAGTGAACAGTTTAGCAACAATTGAATTGTTAACTAAAAATTTACGGTCGCTATAATAACCACAATAATTATGATACATAGGAATAACTTTGATTTTTCTATTAAAACACACTGTACCTACCTATCTAATGTACTTTACAGAATTCAATTCCAGCAATAACATTGCTGGTAAATAACTTTTCCTTGTATTTTGCTAATTAGCCCAGAGTATTATGCCATTTTCGGTTAATTAGTTATGATCCGAAGTTTGTAAAAATGACTCAAAATTAGTAAAATCGTATACCTATAAATCGACGTAAAACACAAAGAGTTCAAATATCGACTTCGGGTCTACTTCCGGTCACGTTGAGTGAAAATCTAGGACTTAGGAAGTCCAATTGCTTGATATCCATTGTCATACAGTTTTGTATGCAGCTGATAATAAATCAATGCAAACAGTAGACAATTTTAATTGCTTTTTTCTACAACCACTATTCAAAGTGCACTTTTCTGCACGGTTTTATGTTAGCAAACTTGATATTTTCTCACAGTATAAGATATTTGACATTAGTGTGCAGAAAAGTGACGTTTCTGTGCCGCAAAGTGACGTTTCTGTGCCGCAAAGTTCTTTTCTGCACAGTTGACTACCTCATTCTGAGTAACGTTATATTCTGTTTACATCCGTGGACTACCGCATTCTGAGTAACGTTATATTCTCTTTACATCCGTGGTTAAACTTTAGACAAATATATAACCTATAAGACAATTATTATATTTAACTATAGCATAGAAACTAAATTATGGATGTTACAACTGTTTTATTTTACAATTTTATTCTTATTAAACATTTTATAATTATCAAATAACCAATAAGGATTTAGCAACCTGTGCAAGAGACGTCGAATGAAGTAGGTTTTGTGTAAATGCGTGACTGCATAATAGTCTGGGCTGATTATCGGAGAATAGGCCATTTTTGGGAAAAGTTATTTACCAGCAATTTTATTGCTGGAATCGAATCTTATGATTGTATATATTAATAATATAGGTATGCCAAGTCCGCAGATAGTGTGCTACTTTATTTATAAACAAAATGGCGCCCGAAAATCGTGTTTTTTTTCAATTTTTGCTGTATAACTCCAAAGATTTTAACTTTACACCAAAAACACTCAAATAAAAATTCACCGCAATTAAATTCTCCATAGAGACGTGTTTTTTCTGTTTTACTTCGACGAAAACTTTGCGGGTTTTTCCAACAAAATCTTTAATTTTCAACTAAACTTTTAGATAAGTAATTGTTAATCAATAATTAAATAACTTGGTAATATAAAAGCCTTTCTGTATAGATTATAATTCCAGAAGCCCATGGAAATTAAATGAACAGTTTAGCAACAATTAAATTGTTAATTAAAAATTTACGGTCGCTATAATAACGACAATAATTACGATGCATAAGAATAACTATGATTTTTTCATAAGAAGACACTATACCTATCTAATGTATTTTACAGAATTGAAATTGGACTATTTAAGAGGGCTCAGGAATATTTTAAAATTATAAAGAATTTTTTAGCTTATAAACAAATAGAATATCTCAGGAAATATTAAACTAAATTAAATTGTAAAAACGGTATTCGAAAAGCAGCGGCAGGACGCTTCTTTTAAAAGAAAAAAAGTTTAATTATAATAAGTATTTCCTGAGATACAACCGATCAAAGTTGACCGGAATTTACGGCAAATATATAAACAATAGGATCATCATTTTCAAACCATCACCTTTTTATTTTTGTCCTCTTTCTCCGCACCAATTTTCATCTCCTTAAAGTACTCATAACATATATTATTATAATAAAAACTATCGATAATACGTGTGAAAATTGCCAAAAATAGCAAAATTCCAATCAAAAATTAGGTTGGAGAAAATGTAACCCTCAAAGTTCAAAATCGGTACACGTTAAAAAAATGCATTTTCTCGGCTTCCCATGGAGCAATTTCCTTCATTCTTTTTTTGTTCCCTAGTAACTCGAGTAGAGCCATCGAACTAATGCATTATTAAATGTCAAACTTGCTTTTGTTTTGTTATAATAAATTAGTTTATTTATTATAACACAAAATTTTAATTTGTTTAAATAAAAATTGTTTTAATATTTATACAGCTTTCAAATGAGAATATTTATGTTTTTAACTTTAAAAGGTACACTTGTAGTAGGTTTATCTAAAAAAAAGCCTAACTGGAAAAAATATGTAGTTTTCTGTTCTTATAAATAAATTAATCTATTATAACAAAACAAAAGCAAGCTTGACATTTAATAATGCGTTAGTTCGATGGATCTGCTCGAGTTATTAGTGAACAAAAAAAGAATGAAGTAAATTGCTGCATGGGAAGCCGAGAAAATGCATTTTTTAACGTATACCGATTTTGAACTTTGAAGGTTACATTTTCTCCAACCTAATTTTTGATTGGAATTTTGCTATTTTTGGCAATTTTCACACGTATTATCCATAGTTTTAATTATAATCATATATGTTATGAGTATTTTAAAGATATTAAAATTGGTGTGGAGAAAGAGGACAAAAACAAAAAGGTGATGGTTAGAAAATTATGATCCTATTGTTTATATCTTTGAAGTAAATTCCGGTCAAATTTTACCGGTTGTATCCCAGGAACCACTCGTCATATTTAAACGTTTTTTCTTTTAAAAGAAGCGTCCTGTCGCTGTTTTTCGAATACCGTTTTCTCAATTTAATTTAGTTTAATATTTCCCAAGATATTCTATTTGTTTATAAGCCAAAAAATTGTTTATAATTTTAAAATATCGAGGCCGCTTAAATAGTCCAGTTTCAATTATGTAAAGTACATTAGATAGGTATAGTGTCATTTTATGAAAAAATTATAGTTATTCTTATGCATCATAATTATTGTCGTTATTATAGCGACCGTAAATTTTTAATTAACAATTCAATTGTTGCTAAACTGTTTACTCAACTTCCATCGGCTTCTGGAATTATAATTTATACACAAAGGGCTTTTTCATTACCAAGTTATTTAATTATTGATTAACAATTACTTATCTAAAATTTTAGTTGAAAATTAAAGATTTTGTTGGAAAAACCCGCTTTTTCCGGGGAAAGTTTTCGTCGAAGTGAATCGGGAAAACATGTCTCTATGCAGAATTTAATTGCGGTGACTTTTTATTTGAGTGTTTTTGGTGTAAAGTTAAAATCTTTGGAGCTATAGAGCAAAAATTGAAAAAAACACGATTTTCGGGCGCCATTTTGTTTATAAAAAAAGTAGCACACTATCTGCGGACTTTGCATACCTATATTATTAATAAATACAATAATAAGATTCGATTCCAGCAATAAAATTGCTGGTAAATAACTTTTCCTTGTATTTTGCTAATTAGCCCAGAGTATAAATATAATGTCAATAATGTGTAATAATTGTTTAAATTTAAACAAATTAAGGCAGTGCATTAATTTTTTAACTGATTTCTGTGCAATTTATTTAGGTATAAGGAATTTAAATTGATTAGTAGGTCTTAATTAAATACAGTTTAAAATTTATCACATAGGTACCTATTATAATTAATCGTCGTTTGGAAATTGTGATTTTTATTATTAGGAAAAACTGTGCTTGTAGAAAAAGTATAGTGTGAAACACGTGCAGAAAGGTAATTTCTCACTCGTTTGAATTGCGGCACTCGCTTGCGCTCGTACCGCAACTTTTCAAACTCGTGAGAAATTAGTACCTTTCTGCACTTGTTGCACAATATACTATTTTCTACGAGCGTGCAAAAATGTCTACTTTCGCGCACGCATTTTAGTTTAGAAAGTTTCACTTTTCCACACGCGTGTTACTTTTCCGCACGCGTGTTACTTTTCCGCACGCGGTTTTTACTTTTCCGCACACGTGTTAATTTAGATATGTTAATATGGTCTTAAAGTAATTATAATACATGCAATAAACTAATATTTAGATATTATTTACTAATTTATTTCGAATATATCTTATTGTGTTCCGGTTTTAATGAAACTAACGCGACAATTCGATGAAATAAAATTATTTTGACATAATATTCGAAAGTCAAATCGGTAGACAATAACAGTCGTTTTGAATCATCGTCATGGAAACCAAGATCGTCGTCATGCTAACTAATTATATTGAAAGTTTGGTTTTGACAACCTTGTCAAAGAATTAATTTGTGTATGTATTTTCATATTAATTAAATTAATTGATTAAGATTTGGTAATTTTTTAAAGACTCTTAGAAAAAATATTGTTCCTAACTCTTGCAGAAACTCTCTTTTCCGCACTCGACTGCTTGCCGAACTCCCGCTTCGCGTCGTTCGGCAAACTGCAGTCGCGTGCGGAAAAGAATGACTTTCTGCACTTGTTAGGAAAATAACTATTGTGCATTTGAAATCCTATTTCCGCATAGTTAGCAACTACTTGGTCTCTAGAGCTCAGATTTGGTGAAAATACATATTTTCTACTCCTGCTAGTACAACATACACCTCTACAAGTGTGTGGATCAGAGTTATCACAGGTTTACATGTTTTAAGCCACCAAAATATACGGGTAAAAACCCTTACGTTGTTTTAAAATTGTGAGGGTTATGTTATATTACAAAATTTTAAGGGAGATTAACATATTTCCAGATTAACTCCTGGCATCACATGACATCAACCATGTTGGTTGGAATATTTAAAGGTAGGACATCACATGGCAGAGTTTAGATGGCAACTGAATTTTATTTGTCATCTAAACTCTGCCATGTGAGGTCGTACCTTTAAATATTCCAACCAATATGGTTGATGTCTTGTGATGCCAGGAGTTAATCTGGAAATATTTTAATCTCCCTTAAAATTTTGTACTATAACTCTCACAATTTTAAAACAACATAAAGGTTTTTACCCGTATATTTTGGTGGCTTTAAACATGAAAACCTGTGATAACGCTGATGGAATATTGATTGCAAAAACTTTCTGTTGTGATATAACCCTTTTTAGGGATTTCAATTATACCTTGCACAAGATAAGGTTTTTATATTTTGTGATTTATGGTATACAGACAGTTACAGGAAATTTTTCTGGCAATAAGTTAGATTTTTTTCCATAAACATTTAACAAAAACAATATAGCTGGTAATAATACGTATAAAATAAGTTTAATAAAAATTGGTTTTGTATTTAGAAACACGTAGTTAACAGGAGCAGCGTTGTCATCAAAGTAAATGGGGCAGCGTAAAATATTGTTTTCAATTTTACGATCCATTTCGTGATTTACTGCTTGTCAATGATTCATTAAACAAATTCTCCATTGTATGTGACCTACCTATGTCTGATATATTTGTCCTGTAATGTTAGTCCATTAAAAAAAGCTATAAAACAACGTTTTTTTAATACCAGTAATTTTTCCTGCTGCAAACAATGTTCCTGTCATTCATAAACAAAAATACTCTAGACTCTAGAGATACAAAAAATAAAAATATATATTTTACAATACGATCCCGATTCAATTTTTGGCATAAAAGCACTATGATGGGAGTTTAGCAGGTATATTATCTTGATTATTTTTTTAATGATTTTAATTTCCAATCATGTAGTAAGATTTTTCATCACGTGCTTAATTCTGTCCAATCAGATTAATATTACAGCGGGAATATTCTACTGTACATTATTACGGTGGAAATAATTTTAAGTATTTTGTTTCTATTTAATTACAATGCGTTTACTAGTTTTGACAAGTGTCACATTAAGTGCCGGTTTAACCTAACTTCGGGCCCTGGGCGCTGGAGGTTTAGAGGCCCCCTTCATTGCTATTCTTGTCAGAAGTGTCAGTTGTCAGTGGTTTAACAAGAAAACACATGCATTAACTATAAAGGTTTCTTGTAAAATCCATAAAGTAATATTTTTTAAACAAGCAAGAAGAATAGCAAACATAAAAATAATCAAAAACATACTTTTAAAAACATAAATAAAAACAGAAAGTACCTCAAAACAACACATGACAAGTAAAAAAACATATTCTAAAAAATACATAAAGACAAAAATTAGATCACTCTTTTTCTTGACTTGGCATTCGCTAACTGCCATATAATTATCACAATTCAGTTTCTCCAGTTCTTCATTCTCTATAATACAATAGTGATAATGCGTCTAGGTTTTCTTGACCCAAATTTGACCTTAAATATGTTTTTATTCTTTTTAAAGCCGAAAAACACCGCTCACCTGACGCGTCAAATTTTGCAATAAAGTTAAAATATTGGGAAAAGTTGCCTTTACATCCTGGATGACATCAAATTTTTCATAAATTGTATGTTTATTCAAATTTTGGCATAACGTTACAAAAGGGGTAATTTCATTATGCAAGTTCTCTTTTGTTTCATCAACATCGTTTTCAGAGCCGGATTTAAGGCAGTGGGGGCCCCTGGGCAGAATTGGTGTGGGACCCTACCTCCTACCATTAAAAAATTGTTGTTATAACTATGATACACAGCCAAGTATAGCTCTTTTAAAAATTAAAAAAAAATGTTGATCTACATTTATAAATATATTTTTAAATAATAAAAAATACAAGAGGTGTAACTTGTTACCGTAAAATATTAAAAATAAATATTGTAAAATATATGGTTAAAGTCTGGGTATTATTTAGATTTTTGAATTGAAAATTTCTTAATTATGTCTGTCATATCTATTTAGTTCCAAGACATCGTGTTTAATGCTCATTATAGAGAGATGAAACGCTCTTGGCCCATCATAGACCGATGACGATTTTTAATTAACTTTAGTTTTGAGAATGATCACTTTCCACTGTAGTTAGAGAAAGCAAGGCTGGACTTGCTCTCTAGAATTCATACATACACCATTTTTTTTCACTTATTCATAAGCTATACTTATATTTTTGATTAGAATGTTTTTTCGATAAAATACATACTTTTTTAGTCATTTGCAAAAAACCGTCTAAAAACGTGTTTTTTTTTGTTGAAAAATGAACACATTTACTCGCAAATTTACTGCAAATAACTGAAATAATAAGAGACTTCTTCAAAGAAAAGTTAAAAAAAAAACAGAGATCCACTATATGATGGAATTATACTGCATCAAAGGGATACCAGAGAAACAACCCCCTTACGCAGCATACAAAGAACCCGACGTCATAATATCCACAAAGACCAGACGTCTGCACTGGATGGGCCATGTTGAACGGATGTTGAAGACTGAAAGACCAAAACATATAATGAGGCAGACACCAGTAGGGAGAAGGTCAAAGGGAAGACCCAAACTTAGATACATGGAACAAGTGGAAGAAGATCTGAAAACACTTAAGATCACCAACTGAAAAAACAAAGCAAGGAACAAAACAGAATGGCGGAAAATCCTAGAACAAGCCAGGACCGAAAATTATTGTCGAGCTACTGATGGTGATGAATAACTAAAATAATAACAGTACATAAGTGTTAACATAAAAAATGCTATAGAAAAAAAGTTGCTTACAATTCGTCAGTTTATACATTTCCGGACATATTTTGAACTTATTTTTTCACACCCGAGGAGGGGTGAAACTTACCTCCAGAGCAAAAGCACAAATCGGCAAAATTCACTTTTCTTCTTTGACATGTTATTATTTATGTGTATGCCAAATTTCATGTCAATTCAAAATTCCCTTCTTTAAAATTTTCAGAAAAAAACCGTGAGCCAATGGACTATTATAGGTACCAGTAACAATGAGAGCACACAGCACAATTTTATTTAATACGCACCTTTTGAATGATTTTAGAAATTAGCATTTAAACTTGTATCCCAATTATTTAACAGTTAACAATCCAATGTACAACTTAAATATTTTCCGGCCTGGCCTGACCATGTTTGTATGAGTAGCATGACTTTACTTAAATTTTTATATTTTTAAAGTCCCCAACCCTCCAAATACTAGATAGGAAACTTCTAGGCTATCAAAAAAATAAAGTAAAAACTTACCTTTTTCAACATGGGTAACAGTACGAAATAATACAAACAGGTGAGTGGTGAGTAATATTGCTGTTTTACTAGATTATCGTAAATAGTATTACAGCTGACAATTATTATTCTTTCTGCAAGTAGCACGAAGTCACAAAACAAATGAGTGGTTTAGTGCCAGATTTTCAGATTTGCTTATGCCACAATTTTTGTCAACGGAATAATTTAAGGTCAAGGGCGCCCATATAAAAATTTTTAGGGGGGGGCCAAACGTAAAGATGTTGCACATTACATTTTGTATATTTCGGATGACAATATATACAGTAGACACTCTCTATAACGAACACGGATATAACGAGGTTTCGCTTATAACGAGGTACATTAGGTGTCCCATGAAATTCCAATTGAACTATAACGAGGCATATTTGGTTATAACGAGGAAAATTTAAATCGAAGAATACTTGTCTTTACATGTTTTTAGCGTTGTAATGGTCATAAATAAATAAATGCCCCAACTACCTCTACATAGAAATGCCCAACATCTGTCTTATTATCGAGGCCAGTGCTGTAATAAATATCTGTCTGTTTATCGGCCGGTATTGAATACTATAGGAAATTTACGATTTATGGCGGCGAAGTCTCATATTGTTCACTGTTCAGGTTGACCATCGATGCCTAATAAACTACGTAAGAGGCATCAAAACATTTCAATATTATTATTGTTTGATATAACGAGATCCGCTTATAACGCGATAATTAATCCACCATTTCAGTTCTCGTTATAGAAGGAGTCTACTGTAGTTTAAACCACCTAAAAAACCTAGTTTGAACCCTGTTGTGAGAAATTATTCATACATTTAAACACTAGACCAAGTTTTTAAATGGAAATGTCATGGGTACCACAAAAGTTGCGCCTCTCTTTAAAACCCGTTTGAAAAGAATACAATGCTTGCAAAACCTTCCCTTCAACTTTGGCGAGCAGACTAACCATGAGTATGTGTCGAACCAAGTTTTTACTTTAAAATCTTAAAAAGGAGCCCCCTTTATTTTTGCAGATTTAGAATCCTTATGAAAAATAAGGCACACATATTCCAAACATTTTTAGAATCGTTGATAGATGGCGCAAATAAATCGCATTTTCCGAATATAGCGCCATCCGTCAACAATTCTAAAAAAGTTCGAATAATTGTTACTTATTTTTTGAGGAGGAAACTCAATCTGCAAGAAAAAACGGGGGTTTCTATTTAAGATTTTAAAGTTAACTCTCACCCCACCTCCAGAGTGTGGAATGAAAAATCCTGTTTGGTGTCATTCTATAGATTTTTGAAAAATATTAAAGTGTTTTTTAGTTTTTATGTGGAAGTATATTTCTCGAGATATTAGACCGTTTCTATAATTTTGCTATGGTATCACGATATACCGTTTTTTCCGATTATAGCGTTATGTATCCACAATTCGCAAAATGGCTCGAATAAAATTTGCTTATTTTTACAAGGAAAATCCAAATCTGCAACAAAAATTAGGGGTTCCATTTAAGATTTTAAAGTTACCCCCCGCTCCACACCCAGGGGTTGAAGTGGTGGACTTGTTTAGTGTCATCGCATAGATTTTTGAAAATTATTGAACACGTATTTTTCAGTTTTTCGATCCGATGTTCATTTCGCGAATTATTCGACCTTTCCGCTACTTTTGGGACACCCTGTATATAACACTCATTCATCATGAAAGATCACCTGTTTTTCATTTAAATAAAATTGTTCTGTTCATCATAATGCACACTTTAAAAATAATCTACTTACTAAAAAAATACTTTTGCAAACTAAAATTTGACTATGTTCAATAAATTTAAAAAATTATTTTTCAGTATGAATTTATTTCAAAATATAAAATATAATTATTTTATACCAGTTCTCAAAGACAAAAGGCTCATTAATGATTATCGGTCAGAGATCGGATTTCTTGCTGATATGTTTTTTTTTTGCAGTATTATAAATGATTCATTTAATTGATAATTTTGGGTGTCGATTACAGTGTATATGTTTCCCACGCCTCTAATCTCTTTCAATGTTTTCGTTAATATCATAATAGCATACCGTGATTGTGGGAAATGTGTATTATGCACATTTCATATAGACCACTGTCGCAAACACAAAGATTTTCTGTTAAACTATTAATAACTACCCAATATGTGAATTTTTTTTATTAATAAATATGTTGTTTCCAATTTATCTCTCAAAATTATCCAATAATTTTTTGACAAAAATACGTTTATGTAATATAAATTTAATTTTTGCTCTTTCGCGAAAAGCTAGGGGGGGGCCACGGCCCCCCCCTGCCCGTGTGTATGGGCGCCTATGTTTAAGGTCAACTCTTAACCAAATTATGATTCAACAAAAAAGACTGAATTCCACTTGATTATGCTCTGAGTATTTTGCAATCCATGCAAAAAGCGTATTTAAAAAATATGCATGATGTAGAATATGATTTAGAAGACAAATAAATTGTAGGAGTAGGAGGCAAGTTTGGCTCAAGTTTAAGTTCAAACTTTGTAAATGTGGAGTAAGCAATGTTTTGATCAATGTTATTGTACTCAGTGGCGTAGTGCCAACTGAAGATAACTATAAATAAGAAATTATTTTTGATATACATAATTATGTTTGCATAAAACAAAAATTATTTTATGTGAATAATGTGCTAACTTTTTTATGTTTGGGATTTTGTGGGGGCCCCCAGAATGTGGGGGCCCCGGGCAGCTGCCCAGCCTGCCCTCCCTTAAATCCGGCCCTGATCGTTTTTATGTTTCTCGCATAAAGTATTAATTGACGTCTTGACTTCTTCCTTATCTAGAGTAAAAAACATCTAAAAGCTGATGTTACATCCTTGTAGCATTCAATTCGCGATTCTGAAAACAGCGACTAATTTTCTAGCCTCTAGATTTTTTGTGACAGCGATTTTTTTGTCGCCGCGACTATAAATCGCAAGTGGAGTGCTAGCAGAGGCCACTGTATAATGCCAAATTGCAATTTTTGTAATCGCTTTACTTTTAAATATTTGAAACAGTGTGTACCTATTGTTTGGGTATTGGCATTTTCGAGAATAAACTATTCTTTATCTATAATAGTTATTTATGAAACAGTTCGTGAAGTATGCTTTTTGCGAACGCACGCGATATTTAGAGCACGAGCGATAGCGAAGCGAGTGCTATACATCGCGTAAGTTCGCAAAAAGTACTTCACGCACAGTTTTATACAATATTTTATCTACGATAAACAAATAAAAAACTGTAACTCTTCGTCACTGGAATTCATTTCTATTCTACAATTTATAGAACTTTGACATTTAAAAATTCTAACTTCTTTCAAACCACAAGACTGTCAAAACTTTTGTTGTAATTTATTGCTCAAATGTCATCACCATGACAACGCGAGTTAAGTATATTTGATTCTAACGACAGACATAGCTATACAGTGCATGTCTATTCTTAATTCAGATATACTTTCCAGTTTACCTCACATTTTCAGTGTACGTCAACTTAACAAGAAAAGTTAGGTTATGTAGAGATGTTGGTGGTGGACATATGTAAATATACAGCATATTGTTTTATTTTATTTATTATTGTTTTGTTGATTCTTTTTATTTTTGATTAAAGTTCTGTGTTAAAAGTTTTGACTGAATTTTTATGTTTTATAATGTTAATCAAAATTAATTGATAAACCAATGATATAAATTTAGATTAAAACAAGACATAGATAAGTAATTTTATTATTATAGGTAAGTAATAATTGTGGATCGCTCGTTATGAAAGTGTGCGAAAAAGTAAACCCCATTTAAAATACATTGTTACTTCACGCACACTTTAAATCCGTCACACACTGCTACCTATAATGACAGTTTTCACAAACTAAAAACGTATGCATAATATGAGATAGAGTAGATAAATTAGATTTATGTATATCTATTTTTGTCTTTCGTTTAACTATTTTAAAAGAACTTATTTTAAAGCCGAAAAGTGAGATAAATTATTATTTAAGCCTCACAATTCAAATTGAAATTATTAGAAACTAAAAAACTCCGTTTATGCGATTATTTTGGATACAATTCGAGACATGGCTAAATCTGACAACTTTCTATAGTTTTTGGAAAAGGGCCCCGCCACAAATACTGACACGGGGCCCCTGTAAGGCTAGGCTACGCCACTGTGTATAGGCGTGAAGAGATGTAACAATAGAACATAGACTTTTGCAGTGTATTGGCGTATGAGATTTTTTTCGGAGAATATGTAGATTATTTAGCGTCTTTATTTTTAATAATTAAAAGGAACGGGCCCCTTCGGGCCCAGGGCCCCTGGGCGCCCGCCTAAAGCGCCCAGTGGATAAACCTACACTGGTCACATTTAAGAAAATGAACCATAATAAACTTTTAGTTCCACATCTAATGTCAAATTGTGACGAGAATAATACAAATCGGTAATTTTAAGCGCTCTAGTGTAGGTACTTCAGTAAGATTATTTCATGAATAAAACTGTATTTATAAATAATTTTAACTAATATTGTATTGATATATCCGACTGAATACCTACTTGCTAATCTGTGCTGTTCACTCTGACAAGTGACAAGTTGAAAAATATTAGATGTGATAAATGTCACTGAATGTTTATTTAGGTATGTAGAAAAACTTGAAATTTGTATGTAAGTATTAAAAAATGATCGTACGAATATCATACAATAGTAAGAATATAAATAATAAAATATTGCTCCAATTTGTTTCTCAAACTTGTTTCCATTCGGCAACAGCCATACAGGCAACAAGTTTTCAAAAAATTGTAGCATTATATGTAGTATTCGTTTATCCAATATTTTCTATAATAATATTACTTTCTATAATAATATTAATATTATTTATCTGAAAATATTATTTAGAATTTAAACATTTGACAGCGTCTTTTTGGTTAAGATAGAAATTTTCTATTACACTAATACGTGGAATAGTAAAAACAAAGTCTTTAAACATATTGTCCTTTTCATGAGCATTTTTCAGTGCGTAACAAATGATAGGAAAAAGGGTAAGTCCGTGATAATACACATTTATGACATTTATTCTAACATGACATTTTAGTTAAATCTGACAGTTGTCACAGTTTATTTTCAATTTGGAATAAAAACAAATAAAAAATGTGTTTCTTGCATTTATAAAATGGTATTTTCTTTGATTTGTATAGTCTTATAAATTATACAGATTATATTTGTAATATTATTATCTAATTAAAAAAAATTATTTTTTTATTATGGCACCATCTATCGACAACTAGAATAACTAGAATAAATGTTGTAAATGTCTGTAATCACGGACGTGCCAGAAAAACTGTGACGCACTGAAAGATGATCATGAGAAAAAGAATCCATAGTCTGAACAAACCAACATAATATTGTGAGAATTTGTACTAAATCTAATAAGTTTTATGTTCATTTTGATACTTCAGCTGATGACGATTATAACTTCAACTTCCTCTGGTGGAAGTTTATCTTCATCACCGAGAAAGTAGGGGGAATCTATTACTTATATTATTTCTCTTTACCAATTTCGGTAAGAATTCCCACTTGAATTGTTGAAAGATCTTTGGTCATGTGACGAGGATTGAAACACCTGTCTCTTCAATTCTGACCCCCGGAGGAAGTGAAGTGGTCTTCGTGATGTCTTGTATTGTCTTCAAAGACGTCATCTCTGGTCAATTCTTTTAACTCATACGTATTTTGCATATTCCTGTAATTTGGTCGAACCACCTTGTTGGAGTCTTCCTCGTTATCTTAGACCTTCTACCTTTCCTTGGATAATAAGTAATTACATATTTTCTGTGTCTTCTCTCATTACAAGTGAAAAATATTTCAATTGTTGGAGGTAGACTTTGCTGGAGAACCGTTTGCTGACCTTTGGCTGAAATAATGTAATTAATAATCAAAAAGTTATAATTTTATATAATAATATTAAATAAAATTAGACCTCCTTCAGTCTTCTTCGCTTAAGTAATTCGTTGGTTTGCAAATTTTAGAAACCACGAAGGTGTTACCAGAAAGTTAATCCCAATAAAGTTTTGTTTTTAATATTATACAGGGTGTTTCATTAATAATGGCCAATATAGTAACTGGAGAAACCTTAGCACAAAGAACGAAGGTTTAACCTAAAACCGTCTAAAACACTTCATATTACATATAACACAAAATAAAATATTCCTTCTTACCGAGATACAGAGTGTTTTATTACAAATATAAATAAAAATGATTTTAACCCATTGTTAAAGTAACTTTTAATATTTTTTTCAAACCTGACACACAGTTTACACATGTTAAGAAACTTTAACTAGTCTTAAAGACAGTTTTCCGCTATTACCAGAGGCGTAGGGGTAGTATACCAGTAGGGGTATATACTTAATTTTCGTCCCTTTTCCCCCTCACAATCTACGCCACCGTCGTAATAATAATTTCAGCATGTTTTTTTTTGATTCCTTGTTACTTTTTAAATAAATATTATCCTTTTGTCTCACTGCGATAAAGTAAGTATTTTTCAAGTTATTTGCGTTTAAAGATAATGGATTCCATGAGACTATGTATTTTAAACTACATTAAATAAGATTATATGTTTAAAATACATCTTATTGAATTCATTACATTTAAACGCAAATAACTTGAAAACTACCTACTCTATCGCATTGAGACAAGAGGATGATATTTACGTAAAAACTAACGAAGAATAAAAAACATGCTGAAATGATTAGACGTAGATTGTAACGGGGGAAAAGGGGCGAAAAGAAAGTTTATATCCCTACAGCATGCCTCTGGTAACAGCGTGCTTCTGCCTACACTATCTGTCTACAACTATCTTTTAACACTAGTTAAAGTATCCTAACATGTGTAAACTGTGTGTCAAGTTTAAACAAATAATATTAAAAGGTGCTTTAACAATGGGCTAAAACCATTTTAGAACATTTGTAATCAAAGACTCATAGCCCGGGAGGTGGTGTCAAGTTTGACCGGAGCATTTTAGCATGGCTGTTTTCTTTTTACTTAGTTAGGTGTTGCAAAGCTTATTAACAAATGATGTGTCAGCTGGCCCAAAACCGGGAATTTTAGGCAAGGAAAGGTAAAATATGAAACTCGATAGAAAAACGCTAAAACTTATATGTCAAATATTTATTTCCGTGACTTACGTGTATAATGGCCAAGAATACGTAGCTACTGGCTTTCACCCAGGCTACTCGGGTTCGATTCCTGACCCTGGAATTTTTGTTTGTTTTTAAAATTGACATTTTGATTTGAAATATAATTATTTTGATAATACCAAATTTTTATTATATACGACACAATATAAAAAAGTCTGTATGGCTTTTATAGAATCGTAAACTATGCACTTGATCATATTATGATTGACCTTAATAACCAAAATTTGTTGAACATGAACCCCTGAGGGTTCCTGAGTTAGTACTACAAATCTAAGTGAAAAGGGGGGTCGTACAAACTCAGGAAGCCTCGGGGTTCATGTACAACAAATTTGCTTATTAAGGTCAATCATAATATGATCAAATGCATAGTTTACAATTCTATAAAAGACATACAAACTTTTTATATTGTGTCGTATAAATAATAAAAACGTGGTATTATAAAAATAATTATTTTTCAAATCAAAATGTCAATTTTAAAAACTAGGTAGCTAGGTATTTTAGGTAGTTATCCACGTAAGTCACGGAGCTAAATATTTGACACATAAGTTGTAGCGTTTTTCCATCAAGTTTCATATTTTACCTTATCTTGCCTAAAATCCCAGGTTTTGGGCCAGCTGACACGTCATTTGTTAATAAGCTTTGGAACACCTAACTAAATAAAAAGAAAACAGCCATGCTAAAATGCTCCGGCCAAATGTGACATTACCTCCCGGGCTATCTGTATATCTGTGAGGGAGAATATTTTATTTAAGTGTTTCGGGTTACTTTTTCGTATTTTGTGCTAAGGTTTCCCCAGTTACGTTATAGACAATTCTTAATAAAACACCCTGTATAATTATTTAATTAAAGCAAAACTTTCGCTTGTTTTTAGCAGATACCGCCACGGCATCTACACCATCATGTTATTTCGATGCGAATCGATACTGGCAGCTCAAATTTTAGTGTATTCAGAGATAATTAAATATGCACTCTCTGATGATAACCTAATAAGGTTTGAAACCGGTTAGGGTGCTTTTGATGCTCTCTGAACAAACTGAAATATAAGACGGCTCTTGTTTCGCTTTACAACGAAATGATTTATTTATATATTAGCATAATAATTTATACAGAGTGTTCAATTTTTTTTAACTAAATTAATTGACAGAAATATACGTCGATGTTTAACATCGACGTCGCAACTTGTGGGGTATGCTGACGACATAGCATTAATTAGTAGAAACCTAAACAGTTTAAAGGAAGAATTTACAATGTTATGCAGAGAAGCATCCAAAAGGGGTTTAGAAATAAATCAGAACAAAACAAAATACCTAACATGCTCAAGAAAAAACCCAGTTAATGTGATAAGCTTAAATATTGGTGAATATGAATTTGAAAAGGTAGAACATTTTAAATATTTTGGAGTCTCAGTTAATGGAACTAATGATACAATTATCGAAATTAATGAAAGAATCCAGGCAGGAAACAGAACCTACTGGAAATACAGTAACTTCGTCAAAGATAAGAAGCTTTCTCAGAATACAAAACTGAAAATTTACAAAGCAGCAATTAGACCAGTAATCACATATGGTGCTGAAGTAATGTGTCTGACACATCAAGGGGAAGAATGATTGAGGATCCTAAAAAGGAAAATAATTCGGAGAATAGCAGGACCACTAAACTTAAGTAATAATGAATTTAGAAAACTCATGAACCACGAAGTAAGAAAATTTTGAAAGGAGAAGACATCGTCAGATTTATCAAAACACAGAGATTCAGATGGATGGGAGGAGGAATCCAGAAGCCGTTATCAACGGCTAGATGGGAGAACCAGATAGAAGAGGACTTTAAGAAGATGGGAGTCAGAGAATGGGTAACCAGAAGCAAAAACAGGAACGAATGGAGGAAAATTGTAGAAGATGACAAGTCACACAATCAATTGTAAAACCAAAATGTTATTGCGGATTGATTCACCGCGACAAATGAATCGGAAGAGCCCAAAGAGGGCGGCAATCACTCTTCTAGAAGTGTAGATGCCATGATGATGATGATGATGATGATGACAGAAAAAGAAGAATGTGTGTAATTTATTTAATTCAAAATACATTTTACTGCTATCAGAAAACAGAAAAAATCTTTATTAAACACATTGCTTTTCGCTTTAAATAAATACTCCAGCTGCCACCCACCTGCCCCTTCGCAGTTTGAATATTTTTTTTTATTTAAATTTATGTGTCTCGGCAGCAATGGCCATTGACACAAACAATATTGGTTATACAATAATTAATTACAATAAGGACTTAAAACTAATTATTATAACAGTTAATTTCTAAATCTTAAATAACAGGTAAAAATTACGAAGAAAAAAAATTGGATATACAATCATTGGATACTATAGAGACGTACAACTAATTATAAAATTGCTTCGGTCTTCTTGGGATACTTCGGACGTTGTTTAGTCATAGTACCAGTTGCATAATATGCAACTGGATTCATATTATGAACTAGTAAGATTACTGGAAGAATTGGGTCCGGACATGGCGTTGCTAACAGTCGGGGAACATAGATTTAAATTGTTACTCATGTAGTCAAAAGTAACTTGAATTTGTTTATATTAACGCTTTGGATGTCTGGAAATAAGTGATATCCTTGGATACATCACTGCAATACTGGTTGCCTAACCGTTGGCGTCCGTTGGGACGGGATAGCAACAGTGAAAAACTATTGACAGTTTGACACTGAATGGGTTTAAATTGGAAGATTATTAAGTAAAACATCTCTTACTGACTGAAGTTACAGCTTGTTCTTGATGATTAACACGTAACACAGTTGTTATTAGTCACTATTTGAGCGAAAACTAATTTTAATAACTAGTATTTACAGTAATAATTACAAATTTCAGCACCTATTTACAGATCGATACATACACGTTCTGACGTTAGTTTGACAGTGAATTCAGTTTGAATATTTAATAGGTCTGGATCCCGCGTATGAAAAAAAAGTTGATTAATAGCAAGCTGAAAATTTGTTAATAGGTTAAGGGTGTCTAGTCGGACAAACTTTGATATATGGAAACACTGGAACAGGGGAAGTTTTAATTGTGGAACAGGTTAAAAATTTGGAACGGTCAGACCACAAAAACGGCACGTATTTTGTCCGACAGCACAGACTTAAACTCTTCGAACAGAGATCAAACTCTCATGAAAAATCAGACTGCTATTTATCACCAAATGGGCGTGTTAATGAGTGGAACATATAGAATATGTCAAATGACAGGAATTATGACAGGTGATAAATAGCAGTCTGATTTTTGCATGAGAGTTTAAGCTCTGTTCGGAGAGTTTAAGTCTGTTCTGTCGGACAAAATAAATGTGCCGTTTTCGTGGTGTGACCGTTCCAAATTTTTAACCTGTTCCACAATTAAAACTGCCACTGTTCCAGTGTTCCCATATATCAAAGTTTATCTGACTAGACACCCTTAAGCTATTAACAAATTTTCAGCTTGCTATTAATCAACTTTTTTTTCATACGCGGGATCCAGGCCTATAATCTATTGCTCCAAGCAAAAAGCAACATTTATTTCTCGAATAAATATGTTATTGATGTGTTCTGACAGCAGTAAAATGTATTTTGAATAAAATAAATTACGCACATTCTTCTTTTTGTGTCCATTAATTTAATTTAAAAAATTTTTGACACTCTGTATAAATATTTATTTTAATGTTTAGACTACTAAATAGAAAATTAAATTACCTTTCAAATAGGCTACCTTTTTCTTATTTAAAAAAAATTATCGATTACATCATCACGCCCAGACGAATGACGTCACTATTATGACATGTATGCCAAAAAATCACAATTTAAAAATAAAAATTGACCGGTTTAGGGATTTATTTCACATGAAAAAATGAATTTATTCCATTTGGTATTGCCACACTGTATACATTTTATTTGTGAGAAAATAAAAAACGTCTGGCAGCCTTGAAATATCTCGTCTAATTTTCTCTCCAATTTCTTTTAAAAATTTGATTCTATAAAATACTCAAATTTGAATAATTGAATACATTGAATAAAAACTTATTATCAAATATTATTAATGACATAATATATTATAACACAACTTATAAATCAGCAATATTAATCAGCAACCTCTGCAATAGCACTGCATCCATTTGTACCTATTACAAAAATATATTACAAATAATATTACCTATAATAATATCTAATTACAAAGACAATCACGAAAATATATTTAAAAAATTTTCGTGGGCCGCATTACATAATTAATTGAATTAATTTTTAAATATTCATAAAAAAGGATTAGCATTAATATAAAAAATGGACAATCTATTATTAAATTTTTAACAATTTCTTTTATTACCAACAATAAAACTTCAATAAATAATGCTAAATAATGGGACTCCATTGGAGGGAGATATCTGCCATTAATAATCTTATATTTGTATATTTAATGTTTTTTACCAGTAACTATAAATTATAAAATAGTTAAACATATCTATAAATTAAAACGACAAAGTTAAATCTGATGATAATTGAGTCAAGTTCTGCTCATGTATGGATAACATGTCATTACGAATGATCTATGACACGGGTCGGTAACCGTTTATTTTATAAGAAGATCCAAAAATGTTTTGAGGATTGGTGTCGGTCATATTTATTTCATCTAATAAACACACTTTTTACACTAAGACAACTAATTTTTGCATTTTTATCATATTTATTATTACACTTTTTTGATGTAATAAGTACAAACTTAACTAAGACCTATAAAGCTAATGCGACTTTTGAAGTTGTACTTTTTTAGGAGTTTTTTTTTTAATTTACACGTAGAAAGGCGCAGTATGGTATCTACTTATTCATCGGTCAATAAAAAAATGCATATTTTTCGAGAGCTAAGGATTGAAAAACTGTTCCCAAATAGATCTGCACTATAAAAGTAATCATTTGCTGAGTAAACGGGGTTCGGACAAATAATACCCGGACAAATAATCCCGGAAAAAAAATCCCACAAGCTGTTTTTGGACAAAACATCCCCAGACCAAAAATCCTCACAAAAAATCCACAAAAACAATCTCTACAAAAATCCCTACAAAAAATTTTGGACAAAAAATCCCCAAGAAATATTTGCTGCCGACAAGTTTCCGTGAACATAGCGACGCAAAAATTTTTCAGCCTCAGTGCATGAGAGTATAAAGAGTAATCGTCACGAAACCGCTTTTCGGCACGAAAATAATGAGTAGCAGTTAAGATTAAGCATGAATTGTAATTTCGATTACCAAATTTCCAATTCCAATTCCAATTCCATGCCGAAAACTTAAAATTTTACGTTACAAAATAGTATGAGTTTTTTCAAAGATCATGGAAAATATGTGGAATGAGCTAATGCTGCGGAAATCATGTACATATTCGTTTAAATTTTTTGCTCGCTCTGCTTTGAATAACTCTGTTAAAACATTGTCTATTCGTGATGATAACTGCTAGACCTGAAAACTATAATTTTGATTGAAATGCAAAAAACCTGTACTTTTTTGTAAATTTAACTTCAAATATATTTAGTCATCAGTTTCAATTCGGAACATTTCAAAAACCTCAAAAGCTTTTAAAATATATGTCAAAAACCTGTGGTCTGCGTCTTCATGACAAAGCTAAACATCCGTAATAGTAGCGCAAAAATGTTTTATGGATACACGCAGATCTTCTACGTTTTTTAAAAACCAAATATCGAATAGTATTGCTAATAAATTTGTTCCCAAAAGCACCAAATAAGTCAAAATAATCGAAAAACTGTGTATAACTTTCCCCGCAATGCGTGGTTTTGGCATTGGAATTAGTACCTATGGAAGTGGAAAATTAGTACCTATAATGAAATGTCGGAAAGAATTTTAATTGTTTTGTTACATTCTTTCACACTCTTTTGTTATGTAAAATTTGAAGTTATCGGCATGGAATTAGAATTAAAATTCGAAATTTGATAATCGAAATTACAATTCATGCTTAATCTTAATTGCTAATCATTATTTTCGTGCCGCAATTTTTATGACGATTGCTATAACTCTCATGCACTGAGGCTGAAAAACATTTGCGTCGATTGGGTTCACAGGAAAACTTTTGAGAACTACTCGGCAGCAAATATTTCATGGGAATTTTTGTCCCAAATTTTTTTTTTGGAAAAATTCTTTCCAAAAAAATTTGTAGGGATTATTTGTCTGGAATTTTTGTGGAGCTTTTTTGTCCGGGAATTATTTGCCTGCGGATTATAGCGGGGAATATTTGTGTGATTTTTGTTCAGGAATAATTTGTGAGGAGATTTTCTCTGGGATTATTTGTACGGGGATTATTTTGTCCTAGTTTTGTTTTGAGCTGGGATACACCCTACTATTTACTGACTTTAAACATGGAGACCTTGTAGCAGTACAGAAGATTTTCAGAATTTTCACTCTGAAAACGTTCTGTGATGTAGTTTGACAGATGTTTTTTTTTTAAATAAATATCCCTTTTATAAAGGAATTTCAATTTTTTTTTAAAACTTCGTACTGGTCCTCTATATTTGAATATTTCGGCTGTTACTTCATCCTTTCCCGGGGTCGTATTTTTTTAGTTTTTCGATTATTTCTTTTAATATTTTTCATTAGGCGCTCTTTTTTCTGTTTGTTTCTTGATCGGTATTTTTCTTCAGTTCCTTTTCTTCTTCATATTCTGTTGTGGGTATTTCATTTAAAACTTCTAAGAACTATTCTTTATACCTATCTATTTAGTATTTTCTCGTAAGTTACTAAATTCTCTCCAGTTTTCCTTTTGTAGTTTACAGGTATTCTTTGGAAACCCGTTTTATCATTTTCAGCCCTTGATATAACTTTCTAGTTTTTATGCTTTTAAATTTTCCTTCTATGGAATTAATCAATCCTTCTTGTATTTTATTTTCTTTGATGCTATGCATTTTTTGGCCTATTTCCTTTTTTCGTTTTATTTCGTTCAACCCGTTCTATCGTATATTCTTCACCGAACCATTTTTGTATTCAGCTTTTATATTTCTGCTACTGTCTTGCGCTGCTTTGGCAATATATAATTTTATTTGCATCTCTGATAACTATTCTTTCATATTTTACTTTATTCTTCTCCTGAGAGTAGTCTAACAGGCTTAGTTCCTTTATAATTTATTTTCTGTTGGTTTCTAAGAACTGGTAAAAGCTAGTTCAGTTGTATTCAGGCTATAAAGTGATCTGAGCCTGTATCTGGTCCTTTGTATGTTTTTATAATATATGCTTTACAACTTTTCCATGTCTTTTAGACGAGGACAAGATCGATTTGGTATACGGTTTTCCCATATCTTCCCCATGTTCCTTGGTATATTCTTTTATGTTAAAAGTGCTCGTAAAGATCACATATTTCTTTCTTTTGCAAAATCTATTAGGAAGTGACCATTTTCGTTTGTTATTTCATGCAGACTGTATTTTCTATGGTGAGTACGTTTATTTCTTCTTTTCCTATTTTTACATTAGCATTAACTAGTACTATTTTCACATCGTATTTTTCCTTAAACTGATTCCATTTAATTTTTAACAATAGTCTATTCATTAACGGTAAAATATTGCAAAACCTTTAAATTTTAAAGAACCGCTTGGATTGACATGAAATTTGGCATACACACAGCTAACAAGTCAAAGAAAAAAAGTGATATTGTGCCGATATGTGCTTTTGCCCTGGGGGTGGTTTTCACCCCCTCTTGGGGGTTAAAAAATATTCGTCCAAACAAAGTCAGGAAATGGGTAAACTGGCTAATTTAAAGTAACTTTTATTCTATAGAGTTTTTTCACTAAGTCAATACTTTTCGAGTTATTTGGCAGTGAATATGTTCATTTTTTCAACAAAATAACCACGCTTTTAGACGGTTTTTCGCAAATAACTCAAATTGTAAGTATTTTGTCGAAAAAGCATTCTTAGCAAAAATATAGCCTATAAAAATTTAAAAGAATAGTGAATATATCACGTTTTTTTTATTTAGTAGAAGCAGAGTTATAGCTAATGAAATATAGGTTCATATTCGTCAAATTACAAGTGGAATACTTTAACGTGAAATAACAAAAAATGAAGCACATTTCCGGGAAAACTCATTTACACTTATTTAAAGTGTTTAAAAAAAGCTTCATTTTTGTTTTATAAAAAAAATTTCTAGCATCAAAATTAAACAAGTTACGCTCAAAATAAAGTTAGTCCCTTTTGGTTTTGGTAAAAAAATCGAGAAAATCACCCCCTAATTAGTATCTAAAATGAACTTAATCGTAACGACTTCACAAGTTTCTTGACTCATGTATATATTGTTTATATGATCTGTAAGTTTCATCGGCTCAAAGTCCTTATTATTGAAACGGCTGTAGTTAAAAGGGGTTGAACGAGTCACTGATCACGAATGTATGCAAATTTAGAAACACCAAATCTTGATCAATTTTTTCTAACAGAAAAACAAAAAAATACATGATATTCAGAAAAGCAAATCTGACTTTTTTTGTATTTCGAGACTTTTGGTATCTCTAACAATTTTTAAGTTATTTTGAAAAAAAGCATATTTTTCAAAATTTAAATTTTTAAAAATTTTACTTTGAAACCAAATTTTTTCAAAAATAAACACTTTGAATCGATGAAACTTACATATCATATAAACACAATAAAGTAAAATAATTTATGGAGCGGCAACGATTAATTTCATTTAAGTTGCTAATTAGGGGGTGGTCTTCCCGATTTTTTTTTGCAAAAACAAAAGGGACCAACTTTATTTTGAGCGTAACTTGCTTAAATGTAATGCTAGAAACTTTTCGTAAAAACAGAAATAAAGCTTTTTTAAACACTTTAAAAAAGTTAAAATGGATTTTCCCCAAAAAGTGCTTAATTTTTTGGATATTTCACGTCGAAATATTCTATTTGAAATTTGGTGAATATGAATCTATATTTCATTGGCTATAACTCTGGTTCTACGAGATCCAGGGACCTAACGCGTACACCATTTTTTTTTGCTTTTTTATAGGCTATATTTTTGCTAAGAACGGTTTTTTCGACAAAATACTTACTTTTTGAGTTATTTGCGAAAAACCGTCTAAAAATGTGGTTATTTTGTTGAAAAATGAACATATTCACTCGCAAATAACTCGAAAAGTGTTGACTTGGCGAAAAAGCTCTATAGAACAAAAGTTACTTAAAATTAGTCAGTTTACCCATTTCCGGAGTTGTTTTGGACATATATTTTTTCACCCCCAAGAGGCAAAAGCACACGTCGGCACAATGTCACTTTTTTTCTTTGACATGTAAGCTATGCGTGTGCCAAATTTCATGTCAATCCAAGTGGTTCTTTAAAATTTAGAGCAAAAACCGTGAAAGAATGGACTAAAACAAACATTAAGAAATATTAATAACTTTAGTTCTTGTATTGTCATTTTTTAAAGCATTTACTATTAGGTATATACTATTCTCATCATAGTCAATATTATTTTTTTGTTCAATTCAGGTAACCTTTAATATGTAGTTACAACATCATAAAGTATTTATGATTATTAAAAAGAAGACAATGGCAATATTGAATCTTTAAATCTGATATCGATGACTTGTAGATTTTTATGGACCCATTTAGGACTAGGTCGTGAGTTTCGTAAGCAAAAAGACAAAAATCAAGGATCTTCTTAGGAATGCAATTAATTTTCTTTAATTTATGTGGATTATAAATATATCCGTATTTTTTGTAATATTTTAAGTAAGTATTGTCAAACCAGGAAGTCACGATAACAAAATACTTTTGACACAATGTTTGACATTTAGAACGACCATAATCACACTAAATCGTTGTTGCTCTTAAAATCTAAATAAAAATTATAACAAAACTTTTTTCTACGCCCGTGCTAAAGCACACTCACGGCGTGAGTGAAAGTAAATTTTCCCGCACAGCGCACGGGAAGGTAAAATACCTTGTAATATGGCATTATAATATATTATATACATGCAATAAACTAATATTTAGATACTATTTACTAATTTATTTCAAATTTATCTTATTATGTTCATGTTTTAATGAAATTAGCGCGACTATTTCACTCATCTTAAAATTTTCACATAATCTGACCAATCACAAACCAAAGACAGCTTGTGTTATCGCGAAAACACCAACTGTCTTTCAATTCTGATTGGTCTATCAGCTTCGTGTTTTCAACGACGTAACCATGGATACCGATCGCAAAGCAAAGTTTGACGTTTGCCAAAAAAATTATTGTAGCTGTATACGTCAAAATGAGTCGTTTCGGTGGTACGTCAAACGAAGTTATAAACCAAAACATTGAAGAAAATGTTCTGTGTGGATCGCAACTACAAATTAGATGCAGAAAATAACAACGAAAAACTAGCATTCATTCTAAAAGACTGGGCCATCAACATGCGAAAAATTGATGGTAGTAATAAATATTTCATGATTATGACTAATTGTGAATTATTCAAAAAATGGGTAGATTTGAGTTACCTAGATCAAATGTATTATTATTAAATTCCTTCCTCTCATTCTACTGAATTTTTGACCTATCACTTTGTTCGTGAAATAGTCTAATAAAATACCACTCGAGATTTGATTTATCTTATAAGTCTGTCTTTTATTTCTAAACTCAACTGAGTTGCTTAAAGAAAACACCACTCGTCCTACGGACTCGTGGTGTTTTCAAGCAACTCAGTTTCGTTTAGAAGTAAATCAACAGACTTATCGCGAAAATTGAATCACTAGTGGTATTACTATTGACTATTCGATGAAATAAAATTATTTATAGTCCAGAAAGCCACTGCGCATCCGCTAGGAAAAATATTCCGATTCGGATTTTTTGCGCAAGATTACTCAAAAAGGACCCCTTTTAATGCATGTTGCCAAGACCAAAAATGGGTCAAACATTTTTTAAACGTTTCTTTTTTGTTTTTTTCCTAAAATTATTTTTTTTGCATGGAACAAAGTTTTTTTTAGGTTTTTTGGATCATTCCAAAGAGAAAAGGTCTTTAGTGACTTTTCTCCAAAGTTGATAGTTTTTGACATATAAGCGATTAAAAATTGAAAAATTGCGAAATTGGCCATTTTTAACCCTCAAAAACTATGTGAAAAACTGAAAATTTGAAGGTTGCCAAGGTATGCAGATATTCTTTAAACATCGATTGATGAAATTCCGAATAGTTTTTTGCAATACAATATTCAAAACTCCTTTGTTTTTTAATTGCTAATCAAGCGTGCGCGACACTATTTTCCACCGTTGCATATGTATACAGTATGGTGCAAATAATGAAAGGAATAAATTCGTTATTTCGTAAACCGGCGACTTTAAGGTGAAATCCCGAAACATGTCGATTTTTATTTTTAAGTTATGATATTGCGGCATATATGGTATACTAGTGACGGCAACCATCTGGGCGTAATGGCGTAATCGATGATTTTTTGAAATGAGAATAGGGGTCGTTAGTCCTGTCGCCAGGGGGGGTACAACGGCCTCGTTAATTCAGATGGACTTACCCAAATTTTTTTTATGTATTTTGACCCGTAGAACACGAATTTTTTGGGTAACAGTTGATCCGGATGTCGATAAGATTGTTATAGACCAAGAACTTGAGGAATCAAATAACAGCGATTTTTGGCAAAACAAAACAATATTTTGTATTTTTTGGGTCATTTTAAGCAAAAAATATTTCTACAAGTTTTTTAGTAGGATGCACAGTTTTCGAGATAAACGCGGTTGAACTTTCAAAAAATCGAAAAACTGCAATTTTTAAACCCGAATAACTTTTGATTAAAAAATAAAATAGCAATTCTGCTTAGCGCCTTTGAAAGTTCAAGTCAAATTATGTCGGTTTTGATTATTTGCATTGCTAAAAATTTATTGTGTTATTGCTAAACAAAGCTACAAACAACTAGTGCGTGAGTGATGTTTCTATGATTTCTCATTTAAAATCGAACGAGTAGGTAGAATAGGTACTAGTGCAATCAAGACTATTTCTACGTTACATGCGTTAAAACGCATGTAAAAGCACGGGAAACCCTACGTGTTTATAGCTTTGTTAAACAATAAAAAAATAAATTTTTACCAATGCAAATAATCAAAACCGATATAATTTGACTTAAACTTTCAAATGCGGTAAGCAGACTTGCTATTTTATTTTTTAATCAAAAGTTATTCGGGTTCAAAAATTGCAATTTTTCGATTTTTTTAAAGTTCAACCGCGTTTATCTCGAAAACTGTGCATCCTACGAAAAAACTTGTAGAAATATTTTTTACTTAAAATGGCCCAAAAAATACAAAATATTGTTTTGTTTTGCCAAAAATCGCTGTTATTTGATTCCTCAAGTTCTTGGTCTATAACAATCTTATCGACATCCGGATCAACTGTTACCCAAAAAATTCGTGTTCTACGGGTCAAAATACATAAAAAAAACTTGAGTAAGTCCATCTGAATTAACGAGGCCGTTGTACCCCCCCCTGGCGACAGGACTACGTGTTCTAGCTCATTTGAAAGGTTCTTCAATTCTTTATTCAGTAATATAAACATTTACATAATTATTTATACAGGGTGTCCAAAAATTTTTTATTAAATTAAATTATTTGTCAAAAAAAGAAGAATGTATGTAATTTATTTAATTCAAAATACATTTTACTTCTTTCACAAATCAGAAAACAGAGTTTATTTCACAAATAAACATTGCTTTTCGCTTAAATTAAATGTTCAAATTTCCAAAAGAGAGGTGGCTGGCGGGAGCTGGCTTGAACATTGAATTTAATCGAAAAGCAATGTTTATTTGTGAAATAAACATTTTTTAGTTTTCGGGTAACAGTAAAATGTGTTTTGAATCAAATAAATTACATACATTCTTCTTTTTTTTAATTTAATTAAAAACTTTTTTGGACACCCTGTATAAGTAATAATGTAAATGTTAATATTACTGAATAGAGAATTAAAGAATTTTTCAAATGAGCTAGCACACGACCCCTATTCTCATTAAAAAAAAATCATCAATTACGTCATCACGCCCAGATGGATAACTTAACTAGTATAGCATATATGCCACAATATCATAACTTAAAAATAAAAATCGACCTGTTTTCGGGATTTTTCATTAAAGTCGACGGTTTACGAAATAACGAATTTATTCATTCCATTTGCACCATACGGTATACACATGCAACGGTGGAAAATAGTGTCGCGCACGCTTGATTGGTAATTAAAAAACAAAGGAGTTTTGAATATTGTATTGCAAAAAACTCTTTGGGATTTCATTAATCGATGTTTAAATAATATCTATCTACCTTGGCAACATCCAAATTTTTAGTTTTTCACATAGTTTTTGCGTGTTAAAAATGGCCGATTTCGCAATTTTTCAATTTTTAATCGCTTAAATATGTCAAAAACTATCAACTTTAGAGAAAAGTCACTAAAGACCTTTTCTGTTTAGATTTATCCAAAGAACCTAAAAAACTTTGTTCCATGCAAAAAAAATAATTTTAGGAAAAAACAAAAAAAAAGTTTAAAAAATTTTTGACCCACTTTTGGTCCTGGCAACATGCAAATTTGTTAAAAGGGGTCCTTTTGAGTAAGATTGTGCAAAAAATCCGAATCGGAATATTTTTCCTAGTGGATGCGCAGTGGCTTTCTGGACTATTAGACATAATATTTAAAAGTCAGATCAATAGTCAATTACAATCGTCGTCATGGAAACCAATATCGTCGTCGTGGTAACCCATTATATTAAAAGTTTGGTTTTGACAACCTTGTCAAAGAATTAATTTGTGTATTTTTACTTCTAAATAAAAATTGATATAACTCTATTTTTTGTGGCTTTTTTTCCAAACGTATGGACCTACAAAAAATATTGTTCCTAACTCATGCGGAAAGTGTCTTCCCCGCACTCGACTGCTTGACTGCCAACGGCAGTCTCGTGCGTGAAAGTATAACTTTCCGCACTAGTTAGGAAAATAACTATTTCTTCCTAGTAAAAACAAAATAAAACTTGCCCCTCGCATTCTATTCGTTGACTCTTTTTACCAAACAACGTTGGTTGGTTTGTTATACGTGGTTATACGAATTTAATACTTCTGCTGGTTCAATGAACATACATACACTCTGCGCCGTCAACATGAGCTGTCATATTACCCGTATGCGCGCCATTGTTGGATATTAAATTCTTAATTATATGCCAAAAAATATGCAATAACTACGTCTTAAAACCAAATTTCATTTGCATATCTCAACCGATTTTAAAGCAATAAATAAATCGTCAGTTTGTCAGAAAACTTTCAACACCCCCTATCTTGGAAATGAAGCATTTGCGAACATACGTTTATAAAGCAAACTTTCATTATTTTTTAATGCAGAATTACCCCTTAAAGTTTGCCATACTTATTTAAAAACACCCTGTATTGATGAAAAACCAGGCCAGTTGTTAAAGTACCTAACTTTTTTATGGTGCAACATAATCGACTGAATCAAAAAACAGAATGTTGAGAAAACATAAGGCTATAGTAGTTGGCTTTTAATTTCACTATTTTATAAATGCTAGAATATTCCACAGGATGATGCGAACTTTGAGAAAATAACACAGTTTGATTCGTACACCCGGTATATAATGAAAATTTATCTGTTCATTAACAATATTATTACAGCCATATTGTTAAAGAATAAGGCTATCACATATTAAAAAAATTACTTAAATCGGATAACAGATTTCGGAAATACGAGACATTAAAAATGACCCATTTTTTATAGTAGGGGAGGAAAGTATGCTAAATTTGCAGTTACTCGAGCGTTATGGGGACCTATTGGGTTGTGAAAAGTAGGTCCCAAAACCAAAAAAAGTTAAGTTAAGTTTTCCATAAAGTGGGGGACTTTCCATTTTTTAATTTAATTTTCTATTTCCAACAATCGATTTTTCCGATTACAGCTCCATCTATCCATAATTCGAAAAACTGTCTTGAATAAAAGCTGCTTATTTTTACGTAAAAAATCCAAATCTTTATTAAAAATTCGGGGCTCCTATTTAAGATTTTAAAGTAACCCTCCACCCCATCTCCCGGGGGGGGGGGAGGGTAGTGTTTGGTGTCATTCGATAGATTTTTCAAAAATATTGAATACGTATATTTTGCAGTTTTTCGATCTGATGTTCATTTCTCGAAATATTGCGGGGATCCTATTTAAATTTTAAATTTACTCCCCATGCCTTTTCATGGGGGGTCGTGTTTGTTATCATTCGATAGACTTATCCATTTCCTTACGTCCAGCTCAAATTGTCAGATTTTTTAAATATACATAGTTTTACATGTACTTAACTTACCTTATCTTAATCTGACGATTTCGAGTTTTTCTAAGGATAGATTTTTTTCGGACCCCTCTTAACGAACTCCCCTGTATTAAGAGCCAATATATGGTAGAGGTACATTTACAGGCTACAAGGTTTCTCCCCATGTGATAATCTGACGCGCTTGAGTAACTGCAGAAATCCCCACTTGGGCTCCCCTACCATAAGGTGAGCTGTTAATTTTGGCTTACCCGTTGTCCTAGGTGAACGACAAACGCAACAACGCGACACGACGCGACGCGTCGCGACGCGAAAATATCACGTAATGGTTGTATTTTGTGTGTGGCCTACGTTTTCGGGTTAATTCAGTCTTAAGACGCGACGAAGTGCGAATTTGTTTTGTTCGCGACGAGACACGACGCAGTGTCAAGCTTGCAGTGTCAAGTGCAAGTTGCTTTTTCAATTCAAATTATGTTACTTAATAGTTTATTAAATAAATAAAAGCTAATATAGTATCAGTAACTACATAGTACCAGTGTTTTTTCATTAACACACCTTAAAGCCAGTAACAGCGTCGCCTCAATAGAAATTGGTCTTTGAAAATTACTTATTGACAGTTGAATACTGGGTTTATTAGCTGCAATAATATAATCGAAAGTGCATGGTATGTAATAAGCCTCAATACATTTTAAACCAAAGCGGATTATTTATTAATTTAGAATATAAATGATGAAACTCTCCAAATTTATTTCGCTCTAAATATATGATATTTGTTGTCTTTCTTCTTCGTTTATGGAATTTTTTTAAAACTAAGTATTTAATATGAATTTTCTAGTAACACTGGCGTATACTTCCCCATACTTAAGAATAGGAATGAATTGACATCGTCACGTTTGTCCTAGATTGAGCGATGGAAAGCGACGCTACATAAGCCACACGTCGTGTGAATTACTGGTCGCATCGCATCGCGTCGCGTCGTTTTCCGTCGCTCACATAGGACAACGGGTCAGAGTTTTTCCTCGATTCTAATAATTTGCACCACGTTTTATTCGGTATATAAGTTGACTATGCTGTAGAATCATTTTCAGTTACTTTTAAATCTTATTCCTTATAGCATCTGTCGTGATGCTACAGAACGGATCTGGGACTTTAGAGGCGTTTTTATCGAATCCTGTTTTGTCAAAAGATGTGCCATTTGAAGAATCAGGGAAAAACAACAAAATTGTAAAGATCTTAGCAGGGAAGAGAAATACTTGCATATGAGGGTGTAAAATCAAAGTCGGCAATCTCCCATTTCCATAATTTTGAGAAACCGCGAAAAACTGTAGAAACCAATAATAATATAATAATAGTATCCCGTTTTATACCGCTCACGTGGCTTTGGGAGTACAGCAGGGTAGTCTGCTATATCTAGGGCCTACGGTATACAAGGAATGTAACAGGGCCAGTGCTACGCTTCAACCGCATATTATTACCCCTGGTTTTACCCAAGGTACTCATTTTATTCAGGCTGAGTCGACCTGGGGCCTATAAACATTTAAAAATATCTAGTTGTTCTTGCCGGCGGTAGGATTTGAACTCCGGACCACCGGTACGCTAGCCTAGCACACTACCACTGGGCTACGCCGGCCCTTAGCCGTAGAGTAACTGTAGAAACTAACAAAATGAAATTAAAACAAAAAAACTGATAAATAATCATATAAAATTTGATTTGTGATCGGATGTCTAGAAAGAGGGGCTCCAGAAATTATTTCTTTTCCTTTTTGTTTAATATTTTAGTTTGGAGATTGCCGTTTTTGTTTATAATGATTTTAGATTGACGGATATGAAAATGATTTATAAGGATATTGTCAGTTTTGAAACTAATAAAACATCATTGTGCCGGCTACTTAGTGAAGAAACATATATTTTGATATTGAACAATAATAGAATTCAGGGGTGAAAAAGTTCCTATGCTACCGGAACATAAATTTGAAATTAAGAACGAGAATGTTAAGGTGCTATGTTTTCTCCGTACTATTGTACGACATGGAAGATTGGACACTGAAAAAGATAAACGTCAAAAACATTGAGGCATTCGAGATGTGGTGCTACAGGAGAATGTGGAAAATACCATGGACAGATATAGTAACCAATCAAGATGTTTTGCTGAATATGGGGAAGGAATGCGAAGTTATAAAAACAATACAACCGAGAAAACTGGAATATCTAGGCCACATAATGAGAGGGGAAAAGTACTCCCTGCTAAGGCCCATAATCCAAGGAAAAATCTCGGGAAAGAGAAATGTGGGACGTAGGAGGATTTCCTGGTTGCGAAATTTAAGGGAGTGGTACGGATGCAGTTCAATACAATTGTTCAGAGCTGCAGCCAACAAAGTTAAAATTGCTGTGATGGTAGCCAACCTCCGATAGGAGACGCTACTGCAAGAAGAAGAAAATAATATAATATTTGCAGTATAGCAATATATAATAATAGCAGTTTATATGCATATCACTTAAACTAAAATATCCGGAAGGTCAGGTATATATTGAAGAAGTTGAACTTACAATTAAAGAAAGAAAACTACAGTATCTCGGACATGTGATGCGTGGCGAGAAGTATGGCATCCTGCGACTCATAATGCAGGGAAAGATAGATGGAAGAAGAAGCATCGGCAGAAGACGAATTTAATGGCTGAAGAACCTCAGAGAATGGTTTGGATGCAGCTCAAAACAACTATTTAGAGCTACTGCCTCAAAAATTAAAATAGCTATGATGATTGCCAACCTCCTAGCGGAGATGGCACCTGAAGAAGAAGAAGAAGGTATATATTCACAGGTTTCGGCAGAGTTCACGACATTCACAGTTGATCACATGCGAGCGCTACGTGGCTCTTATTGGCCGCAGCAGAGATTTCCGTGTTTGGTATACACTCAGCGATGGAGATGGCCGCTTTTGATCCCAATATGAATTGTTCACTGTATTAAGACCGCTTTTGGTTCTTACAAATAGTTTTATCTAACAGATAATAAAAAAACGCAGCAGATGAGGTCTCTAACTCAAAACAAGAAAAAGTGGAGATTGCCGCCTTTGATTTTACACCCCTCATATAAAAAAATAGCGATATTTTGAAAAGGAAGTATTGGAAGAACGGAAGACGTTAAAAAAGTAAAATAAAACCAGATATGTTTACCAAACTATGGCTGAGAATATAAGGTTAAACAGGGCATAGAGCCGATACAAAAGAGGATGTATTTGATAGATGGATGGAACACTATAAAGAATTACTTTCCGGCGAAGTAATAGATCAAAAGCCACTACTACCAGGAGCAAGAAACAATACACCCTTACAACCTTCTTCAAATCAAGAAGTACGCAATGCAATAAAATATGTACCTAAAAAATAAATCGACAGGAAGTAACGGTATACTTCCGATATATGAATCCTTGTCATAGCCTGGAGGAAGCGGATAGAAAGGTAGTGGACGAAGATATTGGGCAAAAATGTGAAGTAAACTGGAGCTGTTGGCAATGTATATATTTTTAACTTGGAAAATAGTTAGTCCCAAAGAGCCAGAGAGAGATAAGCTTTTTTTACTTAATTTTCGGTAAAACTGCCATCTGAATTTGACAAAGTACAAAGAATAACAAAACTAGACTTTCTAATCGACCTTGTATACACTTAAGTCCATGAGTCTTTACCCACACACACACACATGCTCGTATCAACCCCAGCCCCGGGGAACATGTGTGTTCCAATGGAAAAGTGGAACCCACATGTCCGAAGATCAAACCGGTCACACCCCGTAATGGAGTGGTACCTATCTGACCCCCAAGCTATACCTCCACCCCTCCCCATCGAAGGACATACCGAATGGGGAGGCGTTGATCTTAATGTTACTTTGGATGCCCTGGGTAATGGGACACCCTTTGTATTACTTCATGTGGTTAAGCCACCTGGTTTTAGGGGTAGCTAGAAGAGCTTTTCTCCCTATTAATGACTAAGTTAATTTTTTACTTTACTTTGGACTTGAGTCCTAAAAAAATGTGTTCCGGACATCAAGGCACCAATCTAAATCGGTGTCTTGCTGTCCAGACCGTGTGTGCTCGGTCACTCAGCCGGCGAATTGGCAAAATAAATTTTGTTCTCCTCGACGGCTGAGCGCCCGAAAGGTGTGGCCATCAAGCCCACGTCTGTCGGTACGTGACCTTGATGCTCACATTCCGCGGCTATGGTCCATTTGACCTACCTGAAGGGTACTTAGTGCCTGAAGGGCGACATTTGTGTTTCGATATTCTGTGGTTATCTCAATTTTTCATTAAGGGTTTCCTCTATATCCAGCTAACTGCTGTCTAGGCCGTCTATGTACCGTTCTTTGGTTTTCGTCGTAGTTAGTCAATTCTCTTAATAATCTGCTAGGATGGTGTCTGATATTGTTAAATATTTCATGTGCTCTTTCGTCTATCATTCTCAGGACTTTCTTTTGTTGCGTATGTCCAAATACATATCTTAATGGGACATATGTAGGTATATTCAGAGCTTCCCTGATCATGTGGTTTTGGATGGTTTGTATTTTTTTCTTATTGGTTTTACACGTGTGCCCCCATGCGGCTGAGGCGTATGTTAGAGTTGGCAAAATTATACAATTTGCCATCCTAATCTTTGTCTTAAATCTCAGTTTACTCTTTCGACATATTAGCGATGACAGTTGACTCCTAAGGGCTTTAGCTTTGTTGACCGTTTGTTTTACGTGTTCTGTAAAGGTCAGCCTTTTGTCCAACATTACGCCTAGGTATTTGGCTTGATTTGACCATTCAATTTGGGTATCAAATAGGGATAGTACCTCATTTGGTCTGCCTCTTCTTTTTTGGTACATAACGGCCTGTGTTTTGTCAGGATTGACAGCTATTTTCCACTGCACACACCATTCTTGTAGTTCGTCAAGAGCTCTTTGTAGATGTCTTGTTGCAAAATCTGGGTGGGTACTGCTAAAAGCTATCGCTGTATCATCTGCGTATAGACTTAGCAACGATCTGGGTTCAGTTGGGGTGTCTGCCGTATATATGGTATATAGATATGGCGACAACACTGCCCCCTGTGGCACACCAGCCTCCATGGTCCCAACTTCGGACAGGGTTGGCCCTATCCGAACTCTGAACCTCCTGTTGGCTAGGTATGACGAGAGAAGACACGTCATCGCCTCACTATAACCATATTGGTTCATTTTATACAGCAGGCCGTCGTGCCATACCCTGTCAAATGCTTTACTGACGTCTAGAAAGGCGGCCGCTGTATATTTCTTTTCGTTGAACCCTTTCGTGATATATTCTGTTAACCTCAGCACTTGAAGTTCACACGAGTGCTCGGATCTGAATCCGAACTGTGCTTCAGGTATTGTTCCGATTGCTTCAGATTCTTCTTTTAGCCTAACTAATATGACCCGCTCTGCGATTTTGCTTAATGCTGATAATAAGCTTATCGGTCGATAATTCTGTGGAAATGTACCATTTTTTCCTGGTTTTTCAATCATGATTACGTGAGCCTCTTTCCATCTGTCAGGAAAATGTCTTAGTCTTAAGATGTTGTTTATTAAATTTGTTATGTACACTATTGCTTTTCCTGGCAGATTTTTCAGAGCTCTGTTTGTAATCTTGTCCGGTCCTGGAGCTTTTTTAGCATTAGTACGCTTGATCAGCTGTCTGACCTCTTCAGGGGAGGTGTGTGTAATACCTATAATGCCCTTTCTTCTTTTTAGAATTCTACATCTTCGTTCGACTTCTTCTGTGAAGTCTAGATCTTCATCGGGATGATAGTTTTCCCTACATTCTCTTTCTAGCGTGTTTTTCATTACTTCCGCTTTGTCTTCTTCTGTGTACACAATTCCATTTTCACCGTGTAAAGGAGGGATTGGTTTTTTATCTTTTCTTAGTATTTTAGATAGCTTCCAGAACGCGGATTTATTTGGGTTTAGTTGCTGGATATAGTTGTCCCAGTTTTCATTTCGATGATCGTCTAATTGTTGTCTTTACCCGTGCGTCATTGATACCTGGCGAGATAAAGCCATTTACATATTAAGCCTAGACTCGGCAGACTCACCAAAAAAGCGTAACGCGGAAACAGCATGCAAACAGTCGATCGGTGGTCTATATATCTCTTTTAACCAAGCGATCCCGCGCATGTGACTGAGAAAGATGGCTAGACCACTCAATCCTATGTCGACGTTACACCTCGATGCATTGAGTCGCATATCCCTAGCCAAGTCTATCCTTTTACATGTCTCTTGATAAAACATACTTTTTATCTAGCATAGTTCTCTTCTACGCATGAAACTAATGACAAAACAGCTGCCTCCTGTTACTAAGTAAAAACACATTTTATTTTTATGATCGATCTAGACTCAGTACATTGAAAGAGATAGGTACAAAAAAGACGATTGGGGATGTTTTCACATATTTTAAGTACAATTTCTGACGTTTTGGTTTATTTACTTTTGTGGCTGTCAGTTTGTTGAATTTTTTGCCGTTATTTTGTCGAATTTTTGCATTTTGAAGTTTTTTGAAGATGTTCTTCTTTAGCGGCGAATCGATTGAGGGTAAAATTTGATAGATCCGCGCGCATGCGCACACCGACAGTATGGTATTAGTTGTTATACGGGCTCTGATTGGGTGTTGAAATTTTGAAGTGATGTGTCAATAATTGTTCAATATGGAGGTTATCGGTAAACAAAAATATTGTATAATATTAGTTTTTATTGATGTGTGGACAGAAATAAAATCAAATTTATAATTATAGTGAGTTTTTAAATAGTTTTGAAAAGCCGCAGGTACGTAATTCTAAATGTTTCAGTTGGAAATACCTAATAGTTTCAATACCTATCTATTTGGAAAATGTAAACAAAATAATGTAGTTACCTATTAGTAGGCAATGCTTTAATTTACATAATCTGATTAGGAACAGACTTTCTACAAATCTTCATCTCATATATCGTTTTCTTACGTTGTATTTTATTTCGACAAAAATCAAACTAATACAATTAATTAAATTCATATAAATTTATGGTGTAAACGTTTAGTTTGTGTATATTCCCACATGACGTATACGAGAGTTTGAAATGGCGTCAACTTTCGTACGGCGCGGTAGACGTGAAGTGGGTTCAAGCCCCAAGCAAGTTTTTATTTTTTTATTTTTTTTTATAAATTTTATGATTGTAAGTATATTATTATATAATTTTTGAAGATATTCTTCTTTTTTGAAAGTGGTAGATAAGAAAGTTAGTTTGATTTTTAAATAAAATAAGTACAAATAACCTTTTAAGTATATTTACTTCGTTTAAATTACCTATTATATAATAGAAGAATATCTTCTTACGTGCGTACAAAGTACACACACATTCTTTTTATAGTATGCAAATAGTTGTTTTCACAACTAATTCCATATTGGAGTTTGAAATTTCATGGTAAGATGTTATTTTACGATTAATTTTGACAACGTACAAAGCTAACCTCATTGACACAGTTAAGGAGTGCTTGTGTTTAATGTTCCGCCAAAGTGAATAAAATAACACAAAGAAAATATGTTATTGAATTTTTTAATAAAGTGTTTATTTATTTATTAATCAATCATAATAGTTAATCATAAAATAATAATTTATTAAGCTACTTCAAATTTAGCTGTAATTATGCACCAAATTTTAAAGCAAAACTTAAATTTGACATTCTATTTATTTGATAACGTCAAATTTTATACTATAACCCGTGATCGGAATAATACCCACTTTCTGTTACTTGCGGTTGCGTTTAGTAAATTTCCGGCTTATTTCGTATTCTTTAAATGATGACGCACGAGTAAAGACTCGTGGACTCAACTGTAGTCTTTCTGCAAAGGAGATCGAGTTTATCTTTTTATAGAACTTTTTCAAGATTCCTCATTTCCATGTTATGTATGTATGTATATTGCAAGTTAATGGTGTAACTTTTGATCTTCCGTTGTAGTTAGCTCTGCCAAAAAGATTTTTTGTCTAGGTTTTGTTGGAACTGACATTGGTATCATCAAGATGCATCATTTTTAATTTTTTTATATGGACCATATGTAGGGTTATCCCATTTAATTATCTAAGACTCTGCGACTTATGATCTTTTAATTCACCTGGATTAGTCGTTAGGAGACCTGTGAACTCATGTCAGGTAAGATAGAGAAAGTATCTTTCCAGGTGGACATCTACACAAAGTGGTCAAAAAATACTTCGGCATTAGAAGCGACTAGATATACTGTTTTAAGCAAAAAACTAGACAAAATAGAGCCAAAAAACGAGATCTAAACAAAATATTATGGTAGAGGAGCCCAAGCGGAGATTTTTGCAGTTACTCGAGCTCGTCAGAAAATCACATGGGGAGAAATCTTGTACCCTGTAAATGTACATCTACCATATATTGGCTCTTAATACAGGGAGTTCGTTAAGGGGAGGTCCGAAAAAATCTATGATTAGAAAAACTCGAAATCGTCACATTAAGATAAGGTAAATTAAGTACTGATTTCTTCGTTTCTGACCCTGTCTGACGAAGAAATCAGAAGAAGAACAGGCGTCATAGATATCATAGAGCGAGTGGCATGTCTGAAGTGGAATTGAGCGGGCCATGTAGCCAGAATGAAGGACGGGAGGTGCACCCAAAAAATTACAGTGCGGAGATCAAGAGAAGACAGAAGAAGTAGAGGTAGACCACCTATACGATGGACAGATGACGACAAAAGGATTGCTGGGAATTGGTTGCAGAAAGCCCAAGATCGACAAAACTGGAAGAAATTAGGGGAGGCCTATGTTCAACTACATGCAGAACAGTGTATATTTTAAAAATCTGACGATTTGAGTGGGGCGTAAGGAAATGGGCGAGTCACAAAATTTCACAAAAAAGCGAATCTTTCTCGAAATGAACGTGAGAACGAAAAACTAAAAAACACGTGTTCAATATTTTTCAAAAATCTATCGAATGATACCAAACACGACCCCCACAGAGAGATGTGGGGGATACTTTAAAATCTTAAATAGGAGTTCTCATTTTTTATTCCAGATTTGTATTCCTTACGTAAAAATAAGTAACTTTTATTCGAGACAGTTTTCGAATTATGGATAGATGGCGCTATAATCGGAAAAAACGATTTTTGGAAATGGAAAATTAAAATAAAAAAGGAAAGTCCCCACTAAAATGGAAAACTTAATTTTTTTGGTTTTAGGACCTACTCTTACACAATCCAATAGGTCCCCATAACGCTCGAGTAACTGCAAATTCAGCATACTTGCCTCCCCTACTACTATTCACACCGGGTATGTATACCCAATAAGGCATATTGCAAAATATATATTCGACAGGCACCGGATAAAGGCCCATTTATACATACCCGGGCCGTGTCTGTTCCGGGTCAGTGCCGAGTCCGGGTATTTTTATTGCGATATTCACATACAACCGGGTTGTGGCAGTGTGCGTACCGGGCCGAATAAGAGAGGAAAATGTTATTACATATCTCTGTGTAAAAGATAGTTGAAAATATTTCGGCTTGGATAGAAGATCTCACCTCACAATATCTATTGCTTGTCTGTTTTCCAGCAGTCGCGTTCACAAAACAATAAAATCGTGTTTATACAAGTCCCTGCGATCCGTGTCATTTTCGTGCATCGCCAGTGCCGACAGCAAAAATATCGGCTGGGATTAATTTCAGACCGGGCCCGGACGGGCCCCGTCCGGGAAACGCCAATGTATAAATATCCTCATAAGAGTACATATTGTTTTTTTTTGGACCGGGCCCTGTCTTAACACGGAACGGACACGGCCCTGATATGTATAAATGGGCCTTAATAGGGCTCAAGTACTGCGAAAAACAAACAAGAATCTTTTCAGTCATAAGACGCTTCTTACTGCGCCAGTCATATCTGCTTACAGTGGGGCTGTTTCATGAAGACTTCAGCCGCAAACTCCGTGATAGCGAATTTAAACCTACAAACATGTTTGCTGCATCCAAAAATATATGAGAATTCCAAAAAAAAAATACGAAACATTTTTTTTTCTACGTCCAAATACGTATATCACAAATTTAAATAGTGACAAAAACGTCAAAACAATAATAATTGAATAAGTAAGAGATAAACAAAGTATAATGTTTTAAATTTTGTTTAGGAAAGTGACAGCAGAGGCGACAAAATTTTTGGCAGATATCAAGAAAGGGACAGCAAAAGGGAACAAACATAATTCAAATTTTACTTTTCCCTACAAAATGGAAAATTGTCCCTTTTTCTTTTTGAAAATAAATTTTAGTAGTCAGCTAATCGTCTGACTGTGGTAATACATTTCTGTTATTAAATATACATATTATGGGTAAGAAAGGGAAAGGCGGAATTATGAAAACAAATCCTTTTTTTTGATAAAGCGAATCAAAAGAATCAATTATACAGTTGAGTCCAGGGTTCTTTGTTCTTTACCCGTGCGTCATCATTTAAAGCATATGAAATATGTCGGAAATTTACTGAACGCAACAGCAAGTGACAGTAAGTAACTCTACTGCTCCAATCACGGGTTGTATTATAAAATTTGCCGTTATCAAATAAATAGAATGTCAAATGTAAGTTTTGCTTTAAAATTTTGGTGCAGAATTACAGCTACATTTGAAGTAGCTTAATAATTCATTTAATATCATTAGTGATTAATAAATAAATAATTTATAAAAAAATTCAATAATATAAATTTTCTTTTTGTCATTTCATTCACTTTGGCGGAGGAAACTTAAACACAACCATTCCTTAACTGTGTGAATGAGGTTAGCTTTGTATGTTGTAAAAACTAATGGCAAACTAATAAAATATACTTACCATAAAATTTCAAACTCCAATATAAAATTAGTTGTGAACACAACTGTTTATGTAATATAAAAAACTTTAAAATGCAAAAAACAGCAAAACATTCAACAGACTGACAGCTACAAAAGTAAACAAACAGACACGTCACAAATTGTACATAAAATCTGAAAACATCCCCAAACGTCTTTTTTTGTGCCTACCTCTTTTCAATGTACTGAGTCTAGAGCGTCCATAAAAATAACACGTGCTTTTTTACTTAATAACAGGCGGTAGCTGGTTTGTCATTAGTTTCATGCGTGGAAGAGAATGATGCTAGATAAAAAGTATGTGTTTTATCTCGCCAGGTATTAATGACGCACGGGTAAAGAATCGTGGACTCAACTGTATATAGATTTTCTTTTTCAAGAGAGTTTCTGTGTAAGAAAGATACTATATTTAGAGCGAGACCGGCAGTATTTCAGCAAATAGGAAGGTAGTAATTATTTCCCTCCAAAATTTAAGCTTGATAATTTAATAAAACTGTGACAATATTAAAGTAAGTTCATTGTGAAATATTGGCATATTTCTTACCAGAGTGTAATTTGGTTAATTGTTGAAAAATACTAAATTTGGAAGAACACTATATTAAAAAAAATTAAAATGGTACTTTATTTAATGAATAAGTACATTGAAAATGTTGTATACCTTGAAAGTAAAAAATGTCTTAGTGAACTTAAAGAAAACCAAAAGTCCTACCCGGACATCTGCTTAAAATTCGTAGAATTAATTCATCAGCACTATCAAATTACATTCCAAAGATATTATAATAGGCTTTTCCAAGAAGACCATAAATGCCAAAACACAATCTAATCGAATAAAATTAATTAAAACCATCAAGAAAGCATGTATAGGTTCGGTACCCATTCCTCCTTCTCTTGTGCCATTGAAATCTTCATACCGCCTCGAGCTTTAAGCATCATTAAGAAGTAACAAATTATGTAGTGGTGGTCACAGTTCACCAGTGGACCAGTGTCGTTCTGTCTCTCGAAAAATATACATTTCCACTCGCAAAAATTCGGTAAGGATCTTAATTTTGTGTGTGTGTTTATGTGAACATTTTTGGTATGTTTTAAAATTTAGTGAATTTAAATAATATACTTTTACAAATAATTATCAACAACAATCTAGTTATTGCACCGTAGTGCAGCGGTACCGGTCGTACTAGCTAATATTTAATATTTATAACATTTATTCAACAATAGTTTATTGTTGAAATGTATGTAAAACATTTCAACAAAAGTTTTAAATGTTCCATTACATTGATGTATGTTGTATGATTACATCATTGTATGTTTTCACTACTAATTTTAATTTCGTTCTCTTCGATTTAAATATTTGTTGTTGTTTCTTTTTTAGCGTTATTCTATTTTAAAATTTTCATACCTGGTCTTCCAACAAAATGAAGTCATGGTTTTTCTTTTCTTAATATTTATTTTCTTATTCATGCCTATTAGTCAGTAAATCTCAATAAGTGTTTCTATTACTGCTAGATTGAAAACAGTTTTGATTTTTTATAAGTTTCAATTGAACTTTTTTTCTCCTATACCTACTGGATAACAACTGGATAACAGAGAAAACAAAAGTGAGGGATGTTAGACAAGAAGTTGGAAAATTAAAATGGAGATTTGCCGGACACAATATAAGACAAAAAGAAGACCGATGGAACAAAATTCTTATAAATTGTAGACCGTTGGAATAAAGACGAGACAGAGAAAGTCCCCAAATGAGATGGGCAGATGAAATCAAGACGCACGTGTGCTCTAGGTGGATGACTGTAGCGACAGACAGAAGAATGGAAAAGGATTGGGGAAGCCTATGTCAGAAGAAGGACCGAAGATAGAGATAGTTTCTTCTTCTGCGACTTCTTTATCTATTTACTGTTAAATATACACCTCCTCCATATATGATTTCGCATCTACTGCCTATTGTGCCCCCTACCAATCCACTTCCTTAGTGGGCACGGTTTAATATACAGGGTGTTTCATTACCAATTGTCCATATCGTAATTGGAGAAACTTTAGCACAAAATACGAAGATTTAACCCAAAACACTTAAATAAAATATTCTTCCTTACCGAGATACATATTGTTTTATTACAAATGTTCTAGAAGGATTTTAGCCCATGGTTAAACCACTTTTTAATATTTTTTGTTCAAACTTGACACACAGTTTACACATGCTAGGGTACTTTAACTAGTCTTAAAAGATAGTTTTCCGCTGTTACCAGAGGCGTGCTGTAGGGATATGTACTTCTCTTTCGCCCCCTTTCCCCCTTACAATCTACGCCACTGTCGTAATAATCATTTCAGCATGTTTTTTTGATTATTCGTTACTTTTTACGTCAATATCATCTGTTGTCTCAATGCGATAGAGTAAGTAGTTTTCAAGTTATTTGCGTTTTAATGTAATTAGTCGAGGAAATGAAGCTGAAAAAATGGCAAAACCTCACAATTTTTTCGTCCAGCATCGATTTGTACAAAAATTTGGGTTTAGGCTCATTACACCCTCTAGTTCATTTTCTATATTGAGCCGTTGTACGCTTTTGGTTTTTTAAGAGTGAAAACTACCCCTAATTGTAAAAAATTATAAAATAACATTTTAAACTTTCATGTTGTCAACATTTGGTTCTTATTAGGTACATAATGATTGTTTTATGCTTTATATACATACTATCATAATATTTCAACCCTTAAAACCACCCTTGTTGGAGCTATATAAAAATTTTACTTATCCTAAAAGAATAATTTCGGCTTGCATCGATTTACATAAAAATTTGGGATTAGCATCATATCACCCTGTACTTCATATTCTATATCATGCTTAAGGACGTTGATCATTTTTAGGGGTGTAAACTACCCCTTATTGTCAAAAATTATATAAAAACATTTTAAACTTTAATATGGGTAAAATTTGGTTTTGATTGGTTAAATAACGATTGTTTTATACTTTAGGATATAATATGATAATATTTCAACCCTTAAAAACCACCCTTAATAACATTACAGTTTTTATAACTAGATATTTTAATAGATCTATACAGAAAAAAAAGTAGAATTAAAGAATTACAAAAACATTTATTTACACAAAAATACGAATTTACAAATATGTACAAATACAAAGACAAATAGTTTTTTAGTCATCTTCCAGTATACGAACCGGTTCTGTGGTATTATACATACATTGAAAATTATCCATAAGCGGACTATCCGAATTTTTCGAAAAAAAATTCGTTTTATAAACATAGCTCCTTTATTTTTGGCGATAAAAAGTTTTTTCAAAAATGACTTTGTAGAATTTTTGAAGAGGTATAAGACTGTGTAAACTAAATTCCGTAAAATCCCTTAGTTTTTAATTAGAGTGGGTTTAAAGGGTTCGAATAAAGGGGTGTTTGCTCGTAAAAAGAAGATTTAAACAGCTATATCTCGCTAACTGTTCACTGTAATGAAAATTTATGCAAAAGGGAATTTTAGTTATTAAAAAATCTACAATTTAGTAGTCCATCATTTTTTTCGTATCTCCAGTATTTTCGGAGATATTTTAAAGTAAAAAGTGAACAATGGGAAATTCCAAAAAAATTAATTTTCTTTAAACTCCAATTTTTCTAAAATTATCGGTAAAACTTCTTGGGTGTATTGATAATACAAATATAAAAGGAATTGCAGAAAGGTGAAGGCCAATTTTTAATTGAGAGGGTAGTTAGGGGGTTATTTTCACTGATTTTTTCATAGATAAAAGCAGGTACCGACTTTTTTTGATCATAAGTCGCTTAATTTTCAGGCTAGAAACTTTTTATTATTATTTTTTGAAAGAGTTAACCGTATAATTGAAAAAAGATTAGTTAAGTTTTCTTCTAAAAATGCAAAGTTTTTCCGTTATTTTACTTTGAATATTTCAAATTATGCATTTGACGAAAAAAGCTAACCTTTAACATGCCGTATCTCGGTTTGTATTGGTCTTAAATATATTACAGAAAAAGAATTTCATTTGTGCTACTAAAAGATACAATTTTGATATCCACAGTTTTTTTGATTAAATGCATATTTTTCGAGGTATTCTCAAAAAACCCTCTAAAGAAGTCGATTTTTTCATCGAAAAACTGTTACTTTCAAGCGCGAATAACTCGAAAAATATTAGTTTTACGAAGAAAATGTAAAAAACATTTCTTTCTTAAAATCACTTTTTACATCGATTTACATGGTTAAAATGTAATAAAAAAATTCCCGCCCCCGAGATGGGGTGGCAACCACCCCCAAGGTTTTAGCGTACAGCGGCATGATATAGAAAATGATCCTTGGACTATTCCCTACCTTCTGTGAAAATTTCAAGTAAATCCATGCTGGACGAAAAAATTGCGAGCCAAAATGCTTCATTTCCTCGACTAAATGGATTCAATAAGATTATGTATTTTAAACACATAATCTTATTGAATGTAGTTTAAAGTACATACAGTGCCGGCAAAAAATCTTTACATTGCCAATAAATCACCAAATTTGAAGACAATTTGCATGAGTTCTGTCTGCGCTTGTAGGGAAGGGTAGGGGAGGGGAGATAGCGTACTTGCGACGGCAATTATCTGTAGTTTACGGACCTCTTGGCTTATTTAGGGTATTCTGCGCGTTTGCACTGTAAACAGTTGGCTTTGTGCGGGTGGTCAGTGTTAAACTTCTTCTCATTTACCGCGTAAAGTTTGAGATCGTCAAATTCTAAATTGCACTGGCAAATATGGGTCGAAAGAATCTCACAAAAGAGGAGAAGGTTCGTGCTTTAACATTACTAGCGAAAGGAGACTCTGTAGTTACCGTAGCACGTGATATTGGTGCTTCAAAAGAGGCTATTTGTCTGCTGAAACGTTGCAGCAGAACGTTTCAGTTGATAAATAGCCCCTCTTGAAGCACCAATATCACGTGCTACGGTAATTACAGAATCTCCTTTCGCTAGTAATGTTAAAGCACGAACCTTCTCCTCTTTTGTGAGATTCTTTCGACCCATATTTGTCAGTGCAATTTAGAATTTGACGATATCAAACTTTACGCGGTAAATGAGAAGAAGTTTAACACTGACCACCCGCACAAAGCCAACTATTTACAGTGCAAACGCGCAGAATACCCTAAATAAGCCAAGAGGTCCGTAAACTACAGATAATTGCCGTCGCAAGTACACTATCCCCCCTCCCCTACCCTCCCCTCCAAGCGCAGACAGAACGCATGCAAATTGTCTTTAAATTTGATAATTTATTTGGCAATGTACAGATTTTTTTGCGGGCACTGTATGTAGTCTTATGGAATCCATTATCTTTAAACGCAAATAACCTGAAAACTACTTACTTTATCGCAATGAGACAAAAGGATGATATTTATGTAGAAAGTAACAAGGAATCAAAAAATATGCCGAAATGATTATTACGACAGTGGCGTAGATTGTGAGGGGGAAAAAGGGACGAAAATGAAGTATATATTCCTACAGCACGCCTCTGGTAACAGCGGAAAACTATCTTTTAAGACTATTTAAAGACTTTAACATGCATTGTAACATGTGTAAACTGTGTGTCAAGTTTGAACAAAAAATATTAAAATGTGCTTGAACAATTGGCAAAAATCATTTTAGAATATTTGTAATAAAACACTCTGTATCTCGGTAAGGAAGAATATTTGATTTAAGTGTTTTGGGTTAAATCTTCGTATTTTGTGCTAAAGTTCCTCCAGTTACGATATGGACAATTGTTAATGAAACACCCTGTATACATCATATTAAACTAGTTATTGGTTAGTTTTTCCTTTATTTATAATACCGAGGTGGTCTAAATTCTGGCGTTTTTCTACTAATCTTGCACTATACCAAGTGAATCTTATAATTACGTCACATTATTGTTATTTTACTTTTTCAAGTGGCTTCCAACAAGAATTCTGCAAACTATTGCATGTTTTGAACATAACTCATTTAAACCCCACCGAAAAAATTTTTTATTCTTAGTCACCTATTGTCATGTATCATCAGCAATTTCGTTACAACTTTTCGTGACTCTTTGCCGGTCCTATGCCATTATTTCTCATTATCTCAATCCCATTGTCTTTAGACCCGCTCTAACAGCATCCTTCCACCTTGTGCCTACATATCTTCTCCCATCTGTTCTTTTACAACAAATCCGAAACAAATGCGGATTTAGACCGGGCCGCCCTACTATTGACCAGATATTCACAATAGGACTTTTCAACGCTTCTCAATTGTTTTGAGGTTCTGTCATATGTCGTATCGTATTATACAAGGATTATATGACATATGACACAACTCGATACAAACGAGAAGCGTTGATAACCCCTATAAAACAGATAATGAAAAAATGTTGGGAGTATGTAGGATTAGACTGTGGACAGCAATGCAGGAACTTGGCTTTCCAAAATAACTAGTCAATATCATACGGGTTACTGTGTGGAACAGATACGATGTCAGGTGAGAGTTGGACAATAATACTTAGAGATATTTGAAATAAACAATGGACTAAAACAGAGAGATGCACTTTCACCACAACTCTTCAACTTACCATTAGCAGAAGTGTCCGAATCGAAAAACCGATTACAGTATTTCATAGAGAAGGACCAAACTTACTGTTGGCATTTTCAGACGATATCGATCTAATAGTAAACACCAGATTAAGGATGTCCAGAAAGTCCAGAAGGCTCCAATGGGCAAGACACCTCAGAAATAATTTTGACGAAAGAACAGTAAGCCTGGCATGAGAAAAAGTCCCAACTGGAAGACCACGTGGACGCCCTCGACTCCGGTGGTGAGATAATATAGCAAGAGACCTAAAAGCTATGAGAATGGAGAACTGGATGAAGATTCACTGGCTAAAGACGGAGAAGAGTGGAGGCATATTGTCGAGTCGGCTAAAATCTACGAAGGGTTGTTACGCCACGGAGCAGTAGTAGTAATATTGTCCAGGCTACAGGATTTATTGTTTTTTAGTATTTTCAGGCATTTCTAATTTCTTCTAGGCTTGGTGGAAGTATGTCTATTTCGACCGTTTGATATTCTATTTTTCCGTTATGGTTTTAATTTTTTTCATTTAGTAACGTTCTGGACATTCAGGAATCCTTAAAAAATATTCAGCCTATATTTTTATTATTTTATTTTCGGCGGTGATGATTTCATATCTTTCACAAAATTGGGTGTCCTTATAAAAGTGGCTCTCTTGTTGCCTTATCTCTCTGTACTCATATAATGTTGGTTTTACTTTTATTGTGTCTACGTTCTCTTTCTACCTTTTCAATTTATTGTTGTAGATGTTAGCTCTTTTTTGTCTTATCTTGTTGTTTTTTTCTTTTAAAGCTTTTTCGCATTCTTCGTCGAACCATTTTTTTCTTTTGTTGTATTGTCATTTATGAGCAATGCTTTTGTGAGACCCTGTATACTGCAAATCTCATTTCGCTTCAAATCTATTTACCTACATGAAAGATGTAAATTCCACTGACGCTACGAACATATAAAAAAAACTTGTTAACAACTTATGATTATTTTCACAAAGGATAACTAATAATTTTAATAAGATGCTGTCAATAATTAACAGCCCAATAGAAGCATTAGTTGTCTAATAGTTACACAATCCTGTTTTGATTATTAAAAAATTCTGGTAGAACTTGTTTGACATTGGAATTCCATCCAAGAAGGATTCACTTATCGCTATTTTGTGAGATTGATAAATTGTTTGAGTTTTAAAACTTTTACTAAATTTCTGGTCAAGGTAGATACAACAATAATTAAGGAATCCCATAAATTATTATTATATCCAATAAAATGTGTGGATTAACTTGAAAATTTGCAGATTTAAATGCATATTTGATTTTATTAGATGGGGAAAGCTTTTGATCCATGGATACAGAAGGCTTAGAGGATAACTTACACAGAATATATTAGTTCAAAAAGCATTACATAGTTTTTCGCGTATTTAAAAAACACGCGAACAAATTAAAAAGCATAAATAAACATAAAGAGCCTTTGGTCTGTGGATTAGCACTCTAAAATATCACCATCGACCAAATTATGTCATCTGAATAACCAGCACGCAGTTTTTGGAATATAAAGTGATTGTTAAGTAGCGGGACGAAAAGAATATCATTTTTTTCTTCGACTGGCTTTTCTTATTCAAAAAGAGCAACCATTTTGGCAAATTATTCTCTGTTGTGGATCTTTCTCAGCATATCGTCAGATATATTGCCTGCATAATCTCGTAGGTACTTAAGCCAGGAACACTCTTGGCATTCTGTCTGCATCTACTTTCGATCTTATCATCTGTTAGGAGCTGAAAACAGTCATATCTATTGTATCTCATTTAGTCCAGGGCGCATCTGTTTTGAGATGGACGTTGAGAGGTGACTCATATTTTGGAGCAGATATTGCTTGAAATTAACATATAATAGTAATTAAGTTATCCTCCCACTCAAAAAGGTCCGGAACATTGTTTAAATAATCAAAATGTCAAAAAATTAAGGAAAAATTCAATTATTTTCTTCGTTTTTTGATTATACAGTAGAACCCCGCAAATCCGAACTAATTGGGGGGACAGCCTGTTCGGATTCCGAAAAGTTCGGATTATCCGAAAGTTAGCCTAAGAAGCTAACGAAGATGATTTTTAAAAGATTTGGACTGCCACCGATCCCTTTATGAAACTCTATCCGCACGTTTATGCCTCCAATATTCTAAAGCTGAAAAATATTTAGATCACTGAAATATTAAATCGCTAACGCCAGTAGTTTTGTTTCGTCACGGGACATGGGAATTCGGCCATGTAAATGATTCATTTAATTTGTAATCTGGATATTGATTACACTATGTTTCTCATGTTTCTTATCTTTTTCAATGTTTTCGTTCATAGTATACCATGGAAAATGTGTATTATGCACATTCCTGTATTGATTGTGTTTAGTCTAACTTGACGCTTTTATTCACCCATTAGTGCTCCAGTGTTTAATACTGTAGCTAGCATCTTACGTAATTATTTTCTCACATAATAAACATGTTTTTAAATTTTTATTTTGAATTTTTAAAATTTTTTTCACTTTCCGTTGGTTCGGATTTGCCGAAAGTTCGGATTTGCGGGGTTCGGATTTGCGGGGTTCTACTATAACTTTAAAAGTATTCACTTGCGAGAAAAGATGCACTAACATTAAAGTTGCGCAATTAAATTTTCTACAATATAAGAATGGTTAACAATTTTAAAAATTGTCACCCTTGTTGCAAAATAGCAATAATTGCGAAGAAACCATAAAAAAAACAAGTACAGTGGAACCCCGTTAACTTGGATTAATCGGGACCGCGGCCGATCCGGGTTATCGAAAATTCGGGTTAGCCGGAGAAAATGGTAAAAATTATTAAAATATGGTATGCTTACAGATAAACTCCGTTATAATTGGCACACAGACACTTGTAAACCACGTTCGCGTTCCACACATACAAAGCGTCGTCGAAAGTCTCATTTTTAGCTTTCTTAGCTTTGCACCGATTGTCCAAACTGTCTTTTGTTATCATTTTGAAACAAAAACAACATTTTAAGTTTTATTGCCATTACGTAGACAAAAAATCACGCAAACACAAAATCTGAATATATTTACGCGGAACGAACAATGCGACTTTACTACACACACACAATACCGTCTCGCAACGAGAACGAACTTATGTTATTTAATAAGAGTGAAGACTAAGACCATTGTTTGAAAAATAATTTTTTAATAGTCTTTTCTAAACAATGCTAGACAGTTTCAAGTAAATAAAGGATACTACAGATGCCTGTTGGTTTCGATAACACGAGAATGAGCGTTGTCTGCCATGCCAGTCATTTTTACTAAGGTATATTATGTATCAAATTACACAAATACGCATTATCTCTCATTGTATAATGTGTTTGACATTGAAAATTGAAACGAATGAACTACATAGGAATTCGCTAAAGCGACAAATTTTTACGAAGAAAGTTTATTATGATAAATAAAATTAGCCTGAAAAATATAAGATATTATAGTATTCGAACAATATGTTTATAAGGAAAGATAAAAGAAAATATTTTAAGATGTTGAAAATAAATTGGAAAATCCAGCATAAAGGACATACATTTTTATTGTTGTAATGTTTGTCTGATAAAAATCGGTCCGGGTTAGCCGGACTTCCGGGTTATCGGGGGCCGACTTATCGGGGTTCCACTGTATTTTACGTTTTTGAACCATTTCTGCACGACCTTCATGTTTTACTCAGAAAAACTATATAATATAATAAAAAAATACAGTTAATTTCATCAAGATCGGTTCAATAGATTTTGCAAAATAAATTTTGCAATCCAGCTTTAGCAAAAAAAAACATTTTTCCAAAATGTTGCAGGACTGAAAATAAAGTAGATAGCAAGTTGAATTTTTTTTACATATAGAAGAATACTGTACCTTTCATTTGCAATTTGTAAAATTAAAATTGATTACTTAACACGGCGTCAGGAATTTTTTAAAATAAACATTAATTTTTGGTGCTACGCGCAGGACAGCGGTGTTCGATTCACACAAGTTGATTTCCACCAAAATTTCTTCCAATCTTTATTTAATATATTATTTTCTTACTCTTAGTGCAGTCACTGAAGGTGGATATGGGCTATTACCTCCGATTTCGTTGAACCTCCATCGATTTGCATGAAAATTGGTAAGTGGTTAGAGGATATCTCAAGGAACAAAGGTGACATGGTGCTAACTTTTGCGCTGTTACCCTGAGGGAAGATGCCACACCTTCTCGGGATCGAAAATTATTTTTTTTAATTACCCCATAATTCGATAGAGGGACAAATTCTAAGCAAAATTTGTTATATAAAGTTATTAAAATAAATCAAAACTTTTTGAGTTATTCAAGATTAAAAATTTTAAATTTTCGTGAGAAAAATGAATGTTTTTAACAGATTTTTCATAAATAACTCAAAAACTAAAGTTCTTACACAAAAGTTATTATTACCAAAATTGAAGCTAATAAAAAATGAAATAAACTTCTTACTGGAAAAACCTTTTAATGTTAACTAATATAAGTGAGTTGTAGGTAATTGAATGTATATTTTTTTGAACGGGTACCCAAATATAAGTATTCAAGCTTAAATAACGGGATAATGATGCATTTTATAACATAAACTTATTAAATATTTTCAAAGTACTTAGAAATATCTATCAAACGAGCCCGAATAAGTTGATAGCATTAAAATTTATCATACAAAAATTTTCCAAATTTATCTTTTAAAAATTTTTCCAGAAAATGTTACTGTTTTCTTTTAACACCTCCGTTAATTTTTAAAATATAAGGTTCACTTAAAAACCATTTGAAAGATAATTTCAAGGGCTACTATTAAACCACGTTGAATATAATCTTTTAAGTCACTCACTTTTTTAAAAATAAAAGGTTAAATGGCCTAGGTTACATGGTTCTCGCAACAAAATTTAAGCTTTTAAAGAAATAGTAAATAAGGTAAAAATTTTAATACAGAAAAAACTAAAATTTGGTTGTGTATCATTTTTTACGTATATTGAGTATTTTTGGAGTTATTCTTAAAAGAAAATAAAAATTACGATAATTTTAAAAATTCTTATTTTTTAAATTATATATATTTTTTTTGAAAAATATGCATTCTAAATCGGTCAAAATTGTTGAAATCATTATTTATGCTAATATAAAGAAATTGTTGTAAGGATTACTATAAATTTTAATTTTTATTTTAATGGCGTATGTTTTGTTTTTCACTTTTTCCTAAAAAGATTGAAAGGGTTCACTGATTTTCATCATAACTTACCTAATTTTGACGCTATGAACTTCTTTTGGAGCTCATTTGACAGGTATTCCCAAGTTATTTTACAAATGTTTCGCTATATTTTATAAACTGCATCGTTGTCCCGTTATTTAAGCTTGAATACTTAGATTTGAGTACTCGTCGAAAAAAATATACATTCAATTACCCCTAACTCACTTCGAATTAACATTAATTTTGTTCTTTAAGTAATAATTGTATTCAATTTTGTATTATCTTCAATTTTGGCAATAATAACGTTTTTGTAAAAGCTTATAATTTATGAGTTATACGTGAAAAACAGCTTTAAAACATGTATGTTTTTACGAAAAAATAAAATCTTTAATCTAATAACTCAAAAAGTATTAATTTATATTAATAATTTTATACCAAAAATTTGATTTAGAATTTATCCCTCTATTGATTTATGGTATTATTTTTAATAAAATAATTTTCACCCATGAGAAGGGGTGGCATCCACCCCCAGGGTAAAAGCGCAAGTTAGCATCATGTCACCTTTGTTCCTTAAAGTATCCTCTAACTACTCACCAATTTTTTTAAAAATCGATGGAGGTTCAACTATATCGGAGGTGAAAACCTTCAGTGATTGCACTATCTATATTTTGTTGTATTTTAATATTTTAATTCCACAAAAATCAAACTAATTTGACTATTGTTTTTATGAACAAAGAAAGTTTTTGTTAAAAAAGTGTTATTTCAAAGGACGGAGTATGTGTTTTTATTTTGCAATAAAAAAATTTATTTATTTATATGGAAATGTACTAAAAATTAAAATTTATCAATCATTATCAAAGGTCATTGGAATGCCCAATCAAAGCAAACGTATCCGCTGTTCTGCGCGTAGCACCAAAAATTAATGTTTATTTAGAAAAATTCCTGACGCGCCGTGGTAGTTAACCGATTTAAATTTTGCAAATTGAAAATGAAAGGTACAGTATTTTTCTATATGTAAAAAAAATTCAACTTGCTATCTGCTTTATTTTCAGTCCTGCAATATTTTGAAAAAATGAATTATTTTTACGATTATGGATTGCAAAATTTTTTATTTTGCAAAATTTATTAAATCGATCTTAATGAAACTTACAGTATTGTTTTATTATATCATAAAGTTTTTCTGGATGAAATATGAAGTTTTAAAATTTAGCATAAATGGTTGAAAAATATAAAATGCGAATACTTGTTTTATTATGTTTTTTTCGTAATTATTGCAATTTTGCAACAAGGGTGACAATTTTTAAAATTTTTAGCTAGTCCTATATTGTAGAAAATTTAATTACGCAACTTTTATATCGTTACAACTTTTCTCGGAAATAAATACTTTTAAAGTTATAATCAAAAAACGAAGAAAAAAAAAACGAATTTTTCCTTCATTTTTTGACATTTGGATTATTTAAACAATGTTCCGGACCTTTTTAAGTGGGAGGATAACTCAAATATTATTAAATGAGTTATTTTCAAGCAATTTCTGCAAAAAAATATGAGTCACTTCTTAACATCCATATGTACCTACTAATATTTTTCCAGACGCGCCCTGGTCTAATTATATAACCCAACGATACACTTTTCAGCAACTAGTAAGTCCTCGAAGGAAAGATAGGAGGTAAGAGAGGTCTAGGTCGTAAAAAGATATCTTGGCCGCGTAATATTCGCCAATTGACAGGAATCCACTGTTTTGAAATATTTCGCAATGATGTTAAAAATAGACTAATTTAATCGTGAGTATCGAACATCTCCTCTGACAAGACAATATACGGTGGACGCCTACGTAGAAATGCACGGCACCTTAAGAAGAAGAAGATATTATCTAGATCTATACTTCTCTACTTTGTTATGATTTGGATAAACTTACCCTCTCTGCTATTCAACGTAGAACTTCTGGTGGTCTATTTTTACTCTCATGTGTCCACGTTTCTGGTTCCAGTTTTCTAGTGTTAGATCGATATAAATAAGATTGGTGATAGGCAGCATCCTTGCCGAAGTCGTGTATCGACTTTAAACGGCTCTTGATGGTCACAGGTTGTTGACTGGGACACCATCATAGGCCTTTCAGCATATCAATGTGCAATTCAGCGATGTATGCCATTGTTTTTTTTAACTGTTTTATAGAAAATATAATCAGTACATGAGGGCTTGGGACGAAAACTACTCTGTTTCTTTCTTTCCTATATCAGAGATGAGCGCGCTAAAAACCGGGAAAATAACGCCAAAGATGGAAAACATATTAAGTTGTGAGATAAAAAGAGATGAAACCATAAGAAAAATTTAGCAATATAAACTTATAAATTATATTGCTTATTTCCCACCTTAAGACGATCAGAGGAGTATGTATATATATGTATATAAGCTGTACACTCCCGTGGAAGTTATAGCTGTTTTTTACTTTAATGATCCGTTAAGACATGGGGATCAGTCCATTTTTCTTCTATTCTAATCTGTCTCCTCAAAGCTTCTGGTGTGTCTTTGTTTCCGTCACTACTTTTCTCCACTCATTTCGGTTCTCAGACTTTTTTTTCCAGTTTCGAATTCCCATAACTCTTAAGTCGTTTTCGACTTGCTGTTTCCATCTTGCTTTTGGTCTGCCTCGTGCTCTTGTCTCAGGGGGTATCCAGTTGGTAATAACTTTAATGGGATCATCTTCACTTTTTCTACTTATATGACCATACCATCTTATTCTTCGTGCTTTTGCTTCTTTCACTATGTTTTCTCCTTCCATCCATTGTTCTATTTCGTGGTTCATCCAGGGTCTTCTTTCGTTTTCATTTATTACTTTTGGTCCCAGAATGTTGCGCATTATTTTTCTTTCAAATACTTTCAGCTGTTCTTCTTCTTTTAACGTTAGGGTGTTGGTTTCTATGGCATACATTACCACTGGCCTTATGGTAGTCTTATATATTTGCATCTTTGTATTTCTGCTTAATTTTTTATCTTTTATTATTTTTTCATTTTTGTGGTAAGCTTTATTTCCTGCTTGTAGTTTCTGTTTCAGGTCTATTCTTTCATCGATTAATTATTTATATGGGAAATAAGTCACAATTAAAATGAAAAAAATAATTTTATTAACGTTTCGACGCCAAAATCGGGTGCCGTTGTCAACCGGATTTGGGCGTCGATACGTTAATAAAATGATTTTTTTCATTTTAATTGTGACTTATTTCCCATACAAATAATTAATCATAAAAATGCCACAAGGAAATAGCTTCAGAACAACATATCTTTCATTATCTCTACTAATCATCGTTCCCAAGTATTTGAATGTATCTACTTCCTCAAATCTGTAATTATCTATTATCATTTGTGTTAGTCTTGTTTTCTTGAATCTGCTTGCGTTCATGTACTTTGTTTTTTCCATATTTATATCTAGTCCTCTTCTTTTTGCCCCTTTTTCTATTTCAGAGAATGCCTTAATTAATGATCTTTTGTCCCGGGCTATTATAACGATATCATCGGCATAACCTACTATTTGTACTGCATTTTTATTAATTATTCCATTATTTGTTGCTTCTTTTATTGCACAAACTAGAGCTGTAATGAATAACTCAGTTGACAGGGCATCCCCTTGTCTGACTCCGTTTTGGACCCTAATCTTCTCTGTTGTCTTTTGACCTAAATCTATTACTGCTTGTGCCTCTTTCATTGTCATTTTTATTAACTGTATTAATTTGCCTGGTATTTTTATGCGTGTTAGATCTTCTATTAGTTCTCCTCTTTTTAGTTTATCGAAGGCCTATTTAAAATCCACAAAAAGCATATGCAGTTCCATGTTGTGTTCATATGCTTTTTCCATGATTTGTCTTATTATGTGAATAGCGTCTATCGTCGATTTTTCTTTTCTGAATCCATATTGGTAATTTCCTATGATTTTTTCGGTATGCTCTGCTAGTCTGTTCTTTATTATTCCCGTCATGACCTTATATGTCACATTTAGCAAAGTGATTCCTCTATAGTTTTTGCATATTTTTTGGTCTCTATTTTTGGGTATCGTTATAATTATTCCAGTTTTCTAGTCTTCTGGCATTCTTTCCTCTTTCCAAATCGTTACAATTAATTCATGTATTTTTCTAGTTAGAGCTTCTCCACCATATTTGATGAGTTCTCCGTTTATGTTGTCATAACCCGCTGCTTTTCTGTTCTTGATCTTCTTGATACTTTCTGCTACTTCTTCGTATGTAGGTTCCTTGTATTCCTCCGCGTCCTGTCTTATCCTTATTATGTCCCCTTCTTGTGTCATCTCACAATGTCTTCTTCTATGGCTACCATCGGTTTTGATTTTTTTCCTAATTTTAAGTAATTATATAGTGGTTTAGTATTATTTCTCATGTTTTCTCTTTCGATGTCCATCATTATTTCTTCTAATTTTCTTTTCTTTTTCATTTTACATGTTTGCTTTGCTATTGTCCTTGCTCTCCTATATGTTTCCATATCTTCTGCTGTTCCTGAGTTTATCCATTTCAATCTGGCTTTATTCTTTCTTTCTATTTGTTCTCTACATTCCTGGTCAAACCATTCATTTCTTCTGATGTTTCTTATTGTGCCAATTTCTGTATCCGCTGCCTTTTCTATGGCTTGTTTAATTCGTTTCCATTGTCCTTCTATTTCTTGTTCTTCGTGTTGTATTCCTCTTTTAAGTTCTTCTTTGTATCTACCTTTTATTTCATCCTCCTCCAGTTTTTGTATACTCCATTTCTTTTTTGCTACTCTTGTTCCTTTTGGTTTTGCCTTAATTTGGCATTTTGCAATCACCAAAAAGTGGTCGGAGTCTATGTTCGCTCCTCTATATGATCGTACATCATTTATTGACTTCGCTTGTTTTTTCTTGATCAGAATGTGATCGATTTGGTTTCCGGTATTAGTTCCAGGTCTTAACCATGTTATTTTGTGTACATCTTTATGCTGATATTTGGTGCTACTTATTTCCATTTCTAGTGCTGCTGAATGCCACATAATCTATCCACGTTGTCATTGGTTTTGTCATGTAATGTATGTGTGCCTACCACTTCTTGGTTATAACTTTCTCTTCCAACCTGTGCATTAAAATCCCCTAGAATAATTAGTATATCCTGTTTTGGAACTTGATCACCTGTCTCTTCCAATTTCTCGTAAAAGTCTTGTTTGGTTATTTCATTACTATTTTCGGTAGGTGCATAAACGTTAATTATAGATAGTTTTTGCGGCTTATAATCTATTCTTATATATGATATTCTGTCATCGACTGGTTTAAATTCTAAGACTTCCTTTCTTAATTTTCCCCTGATGTAAAATGCTGTCCCTCCTTGCCCTTGTTTATCGTTTCCTGCATACCATATTGTATAATCACTTTTTTCTATTTTGCCTTGTCCTCCCCATCTGACTTCCTGTAATCCAGCAATATCTACTGATCAGAGGAGTATGCCAACTAAAACTGTCACTATCACAGTGGTAGTTGCCATACTCGTCCGATACCTATGTCTAAAGGTGGGAAACAATCAATATAATTTAAATTTATAGGTTTCTATCGATAAATTTCCAACCTCTACTAGTTTCATCTCGTTTCATATCACAACTTAATATGATTTCCATTTTTGACGTTATTTTGCCGGTTATTAGCACAATTATCACTGTATTTTATTTCTAATTAAAAGATATAACAACGAATGTATTACAGCTATCGCCATTTCTCGAATTTTAGCTTCCAACGCTTGCAATATTTCCAGTCACATCTGCGTGTAGATCTTTATCTTGTCTGCACGATCTTCTTGGCCATTCCCTTGTTCTGTGTTTGATGGGGATTCACTGAAACATTAGCATTAACCATCGTTGATCGTTCATACTTTCGACATGACCATACCATTTTAGGTTTTTGCATTTCAAATATATTTTCTAGTACGACGTCTTCTATGTGTATACTCTCTCTAATTTAAGTATTCCTTACTCTACATTTTTTTAGTGAAAAACAGTTTCCTTGATATCTCCTAACGCGACAGTTCGTAACCGGACAAATAGTAACGAACAATTCGTAACAGCGACAGTTCGTAACGGCGACACTTCGTAACAGCGACAGTTCGTAACTATACACATTTGTAACGGACAATTCGTAACCTCAAAATTGAATTATTCTGTTTATTTTTGTTAACGTTGAAACTAACTGTTCTTACAGTTATAAATGAAATTATGTTTATTAATTTAACGAATCAGTATTAGGATAAACATTTTTAAGGCATTTCATATTTTTAAGGCATTAATGCCTGGTTGCACCAACAGATCTTAAGCTCCAGCTTAGTTAAGCTCTGCTTCTAGATAGGACCACCGGAAGTATCACTTACGTTGCACCATAGTTTTGGATTCTTACCTTGTTATCAAGTATATCTATTATTATATTATGATATTCCTATTATATTTTATTGTAATTATATTACATTAATTTTTATGATATTCTCGGCTTAAGCCTAAGATCTGTTGGTGCAACCAGGCATTAATAAGGTAATTATAATCTTTACTTTACAAAAAAATGTTTACTTAGAAAGTTGGAAATGTCTAAAGACGGTTGTCGGCTTAAAGATTTCACGAATTATTTCATTATTCCATTGTATAGGCATATGAAAATTTAAGGAACAATAAGAGGAATAAACTTTTAAAAATATTGTTTAAAAGTTTGTTTGTATTTAAATATTTCTTTGTGTTTAAAGACTTTAAAAATATTTTGAAGCACGAAATATAAAATGTGTTAAACATGTTTATCCTGGTACTGATTCGTTAAATTGATAAACATAATTTCAATTATAACTGTAATAACAGTTAAGTAGCTAACACCCAAACTATCACCCAAACTGTTCACCTTAGTTTTGGAGGACGTTTTTAAAAATCTAAATTGGAAATATAAGGGAATAAACATCAATGGCCGCTATCTCAGTAATCTACGATTTGCGGACGACATAATCCTGATAGCTACTGACCTACAAGAACTGCAAACCATGCTTTCAGAACTACACACAGAATCTTCTAAAATAGGACTGAAAATGAATTTAAACAAAACAAAAGTCATGCACTCCAAAGAAACGATGACAATAATAAACAACAAAGTTATAGAAAAAGTTGAAGAATATATATACTTAGGACTTCTTCTTAAGGTGCCGAGACCGCTTGTCGATCGTTGGCTCTCATGTTGTGCAGCATATTAACAATCATTGTCTTATTTACAGCCGCACGAAATAGTTCAGTGCTAGTTTTCCCAAACCATTGGCGTAGGTTTTTAAGCCAAGAAGTTGTACGGCGGCCCACACTTCTTTTTCCCATTATTTTACCTTGCATGACAAGGTGAAGTATGTCATATTACTTAGGACAAAAAATAATAATAAATAGGGAAATTCAAACGGAAGAAATAAAAAGAAGAAGAAAGTTAGCATGGGCAGCATTTGGCAAACTGAACTATATACTCAGAAATCAGCAAATTCAACTACATCTTAGATCTAAAGTCTTTGATGCATGCATTATTCCGATATTAACATATGGGGCACAAACATGGACAATCACAAAAAAGAATATGAACATACTCAGAGTCACTCAACACGCGATGGAAAGAGCAATGCTTGGCATATCACTTAAGGACAGAAAAACAAACACATGGATAAGACAGAAAACCAAAGTCACCGATTTGGTACAAAAATCACTAAAATTGAAATGGGAATACGCTGGACATGTAGCTAGGAGCGATCTTAACAAATGGTACAGAACAATTCTAACCTGGAGATCATACGAACACAAAAGACCCAGAGGCAGACCTCCTATGAGATGGACAGATGATCTGAAACGAACTGCCGGGAAAAATTGGCTACAAGTAGCGTACAACAAAAAACAATGGAAAGGAAGACTTGAAGAGGCTTATGTTCAGATGTGGACGTGAATGGCTAGACGAAGAAGAAGTTTTCATGTTAACAAAAATAAACAGAATAATTCAATTTTGACGTTACGAATTGTCCGTTACGAATTTGTATATTTCCGAACTGTCGGTTACGAATTGTCGCGTTACAAGATGTCTGGTCACGAAAAAACACGATGAAAATGTTGGCGAACAAAAATGTTGGGGAAATAAACTGGTCGGACACACGTAATAGTTTTATTTTCCCGAGTATTAATTAATTCATTAATAATAGCAGTCTAAATTTTTTCAGAAATATTTCATACAAAGTTTTAAAATGTTATTAACACGCTTGGAGGACAAAATACAAGGGCGTTTTTGCAGACACTCTCCAAATTTGGAGACTTTTTGTAAATCCGCTTCTCTCTTCCTTGTTCAATTTACCTCAGACATATAAAAAGGAAATAATTAAATTTTAGTAATATTTTTATATACATAGTTCCAATTTGAATAACTTTTCCCCTATTGTATAGATATGACATACTCGATGCCCCCATATTTATTTTCCAATTATCCCATCAAATTATCCCATCATTACAACATAAGATTATAAATCATCAAAGTAGGATTCACTGGTCTGTTACGAAGGTAAAAGTAAACTTAATCGCAGTACGTTCACATGGACAAAAATGAAAAAATGAAATTCCAATGAGAGTAAAATGTGACCCGATTTGACAAAATCTACTCTTCAATTAGTGGTGGATAATAAAAATGAAAGTTTTTGGGTTCAAGAATAAATATCTCCGTGACTGGACACAAGTTTAAAATTGATATAATAAGATGGTATATTGATGTACGCAAAACCCGTTTAATGTGTTTTAATTAATCGGCGATGTTTTTGGTCATCATTCGATTATTTTTGGTCAGGTTACATAAAAATTTAAAATGTTTGTGTGACATATGATAATTTTATTATAATTATTATGATATAAACAAGTCAAGGTTTAGAAGTTGTTTCATTGCCCCGAGTTCTATTTATGTAGGTGTACGATTTAATGAGTTTTGATATAATCCTAATAATATGAGGTGCTTTTTCCATATTATTTACTTACAGTAAGTTATGAGCCTTTCTGTTTTCTACATAGTCCAGGGCGCATCTGTTTTGAGATGGACGTTGAGAGGTGACTCAATTTTTTTTGCAGAAATTGCTTGAAAATGAATCAAATAATAATATTTGAGTTATCCTCCCACTCAAAATGGTCCGGAACATTGTTTAAATAATCAAAATGTCAAAATATGAAGGAAAAATTCGATTTTTTTATTGGTTTTCTGATTATAACTTTAAAAGTATTCATTTCTGAGAAAAGTTGTACTAATATAAAAGTTGCGTAATTAAATTTTCTATAATACAGAATTGGTTAAGAATTTTAAAAATAGTCACACTTGTTGCAAAATAGCAATAATTGCGAAAAAACCATACAAAAACAAGTATTCGCATTTTACGTTTTTCAACCATTTATGCTACACTTAGGACCTTCATATTTTACTCAAAAAAACTTTATGATACAGTAAAACAACATTGTAAATTTTATTAAGATCGGTTTAATAGATTTTGCAAAATAAATTTTGCAATCCAGCTTTCGCAAAAAAAATTCATTTTTTTTAAATGTTGCAGGACTGAAAATAAAGTAGATAGCAAGTTGATTTTTGTTTGCTTATAGAAGTGTACTGTACCTTTCATTTGCAATTTGCAAAATTAAAATCGATTAATTACCACGGCGTCAGGAAATTGTTTAAATAAACATTAATTGTTGGTGCTACGCGCAGAACATATTCTATACGCCAGAGGGGTCACCGTGTCCTTTTCAATTCTGATGGACAAACTCAACGGTTTCTTATGGATTTTTGGCTGCTGATTGCGAATTTCGAGGGTGGATTTCGATCCGAGTGGTCAAAAAATTGTTATAAACAATTTAATTGTTTATAAATTGTTTATAAGGCTCTGGCTCATATTTGTAAAACATTATTTAAACAATTGCCTATGTTTAAAAATAATAAACTTTTATTCTTTAAGTTAAAATATATGAACAAAGAAAGTTTTTGCTAAAAAAGGGTTATTTCAAAAGATAGAGTATGTATTTTTATTTTGCGATAAACAAATTTATTTATTTATATCGAAATGTAATAAAAATTAAAATGTATCAATCATTATCAAAGGTCATTGCATGCCCAATCAGGACAAACTATCCGCTGTCCTGCACGTAGCACCGATAATTAATAAAAAATCCACAAGGAAAAAGGTTTCCTGTAGTTGGCTGTATACCATGTAATACAAAAAACAGTAAACCCTTTCTAAAAGGTATATTTAAAATCCCTAAAAACATCACAACAAAACAACAATCAACATCAACAACAAAACAACAACAACAAAACAACACATCAAAACAATCCCAACATCACAATCACAGAACTAGTTTTCTACTGGTTTACCAGCAATCATCAGTGCTTACGTGAAGTTTACATGCTAACCACCAAGATTTAATTTTACAAAAATATGTGGATCAAAGCCCTATATACGTGGTCCGTTAAGGAAACATAGGTTAAAGATGCCAATTAAAACATGGATGTTAGAAGTATTTTACCATTATGCCCTAGGTAACATCTGAGCTGTAGTGTGACTTGATTACATGGTGGAAGTCACACTACAGCTCAGATGTTACCTAGGGCATAATGGTAAAATATTTCTAACATGTCCGTGTCCAATGTACTTGAAATTATTTTTTAAGTTTGGTCTCCTTTGACTTATTTTTATTTTCCATAGTCCTTAAAACTATTTTTTCCAGAGTTATGGCAGTGAGTCGGACATATAGACAACAAAAGGATTTTAAAAAGGACCTGCTATGTCCTCATTAAGTCGTGAAAGGATGTCAAAACCAATAAATTAATAAATAATTTCAGCACAACAAATTCTGTCAAATGAATCGCTTTTTGGCCACGTTTATTTATTAGAGCTTGTCAGTGGCGTAGCATGAGTGTCAGCTGCCCGGGGCGGAAGACAATTTTTCCGCCCTCTTGTTTAGGTATTTTAATTTAATGTATACTATACAGTACATACATTAATTATAGAGAACTTTTCAGCAAAAACATGTTACGGATTTTAATGTAACCTTCACAATACATTTAAATACATTTAATTTCCAATTTTTTTACGTATTTCCAATACGTCTTCCAATATCTAGATGACGTATTTAAATGAATTGTGAAGGTTGCATTAAAAACCGTAACAACAGTTATCATTATTTTGCATCATACAGGTTAGATTTTACATAAAAAAGTGGATCTAAGTTTTACAATCACGTTTATTAATACAAAATTATTTTACTTTAACCAATTAGATACATTGATATTATTTAGGTAGGTATCACTTAAGATTAGGTAGGTACACCTTGACGATCGACAAGATTAAATAAAATCAATTTTTAATTAGAACTAGAACGATACTTTAATGTTATATTTTTATTTTTATTGCAAAGTAATATGACTATTTGTTAGAATTAAGAACAAAACTTCCGTCTTCAATTAAAAATTTATACTTCTACTTTTTTAAGAGCAAAGTATTTTATTGCACCGTCAATGTCTATCGCATCACAAACCTCTTGCTCAATAGACAAAATAGCCAAATTAGTTAGTCTTAGAGTACTCATTGTCGATCTTAAATAATTTTTAATCAATTTCAATTTTCAAACACTTCTCTCACAGCTGGCATTGCTTAAAGCAACTGTGAAAAATATTCGGAACATTATTAAAATATTGGGCAGAGTATCTTCCAGCTTGGATTTAACAATAAATTTAAATAATTTAATTGAGTCTGCGTTAATCAATATAGTATAACAGCAACGAAAGTCCGCAGTCAAAGTCTTTCCAGCTTGAAATCATGCTCGTCAATTTAGATAAACAAACTTATCCGTTAACTTCTGTAGCTGTTGAACACACTCACGAATTTCTACAATAACTCTATCTAAGGAAGAAAATAGTTTTCGTCTCAACTCATTTTCACAAGACATGTTAGCATGTCTAGTTCCGTCATTAAAAATATGCTTTCTTGTTATGCGCCTCCGAGGTTTTATGGAAATTCCAAGTTCTTCACACATATTTTTTGCATAACCTACGGCGCCATTTGCCCATTCCTTTCTTTTCTTTGTCAATATCATCTGCGCAGCATTTACTTTCTGAGCGCACAATCTTATGTCAAGTCCTCTTGTTTGTAAATATTTTGTGCATCATTCACTTCATGTAGCACCGGTTGGTACAGGCCCAAAAAACAAAGAAAGGAAAATGACTGCATCGAAACTAGTAAAGCACCTGTATATGTCCTAATATTTACGCTTTTACCTGCCTCAGTTTTTCACCTGCTTTCACCTCAGTTTTTCCAAAGTGACGACAATGTCTTTGTAATGATGCCATGTCACATTTACGGCATCGCTTCTTGCACTCCACCGCGTGTCTTAAACCCTTTTTGCTTTTGCCTCTAGCTGCTATCAGAACTTCCCAACGATGTATCGATGAGGAAAAAAAAGAATAGCAACGTTTTAAAGTGCCGAAAAAAGTTACTGAATCCACCTCAACTGAGGCAGTGTGTAAACAAACTTGGTTTAACGATTGATTTGAGCAAGGTACGAATTCTGCTTTAGGATTTATTTGTTGAATTCTTTGCTGAACTCCTGAATCCTTTCCAGCCATCTTCTTCTTAAAGTGCCTATCCGTTCCGGATGTTGGCGATCATCATGGCTATCTTGACTTTGTTTACCGCAGCGCGGAACAGTTCAGTGGTAGTCGTGTTAAGTTAGCCATAACAGTAGTATTATCATAATATGCTTGCTCTCTACAGTTGCTTTTATCTAGACCATCAGCTTGAATCTTGTTCAAAATCATCTTTGAAATTCCTTCAGCAGTTGTGTCTTTAGTTTCAATGAAATCTATAGAAGATTCCATTACTTTTACTTCCTGATTTTCAGTTACTACGTATCTTAATAATTGACTTGTTTGATCTTTATGAGAAAGATCTGGAGTGCTGTCGAATATAATTGAATAATACTTAGCCTTTTTTATTTGTCCGATGATATGTTGGCGAACATTTTTTCCCAAAATGGCAATAAATTCGTTTTGTATTTGTGGTGACATGTAAGTGATTGAAATTTTGCCACATATTTTAGACCTTACAAGATGTTCACGAAGTACAGGATCGTATAGACGTTTCCCACAAGGCAGTATATAGACGTTGTTGCCAGTCGCTACAAAATATCATTCAAATTACAAATTATAAAAGTAATGAAAAATTCCGTGCTCCCTTCAATCGGTCCGAATTTGTAGTTGCGATAAAAATATAAAATGTTTCAAATGTTTACAAAATATTTTTATTATTTATTGTTAAATTTAGCCGCCCCCTAAAAAGTGCCGCTCGGGGCGGGCCGCCCCTACCGGCCCCACTACGCTACGCCACTGGAGCTTGTAGGATATTAATGTAACGTTCTATGCATAAGAATAAGAAGAATGTACTTGTCATTTTCAGTTTTCAATTGCCAAGTAACTTTTGGTTAGAATCTTTGCATTTTGCAATATGTTCACATGTTTATAAAATGTTCTATTTCTTTATTTTAAGTATATTTAATTGAGCCATCTCCATTTATTGTCAATACATACCAGAGATACTATTAAACTGTTAAAAAAATAATCCTACACACCTGTTAATTTGTTTAGATAATATTTAAACAAGGTAAATACAATTGACATTAAGTGTTATTGTTAGGTACTTCAGTTGTATTGTTAAATAGACTTTTTTGTATGGGGATTCACAATGTTGATTACTATCTGTAAATATCAGATAATTATTTTTTCATTAAGTTTTTTCTCATGTTTCATGAGTTAGCACAAACGGGTAGGCAGATAAGTGGACTATAATAAATATTTTAAATGTTTTTAAGTTAAAAGCCATAAAATCAAAGTAATGCAAGTGCAATGTATTAATAAACAATTTGACAAACCAGCGTATTTAGAGTCGCTGAGAAATTTTATTAAAAAAACTGTCTCATCCTAATGATTAAAAAAAAATGCTTCGAATATATCACATTATCATAAACTGTTGAGACAGCGCACACATCCTATATTTATGTTCTAATTTAATCTATACAGAAATCAAGAATGGCAGATAACCAGCGATGCTAAAGAAAGAAAATCAGTCTCTAAAATCTATTTTCCAACTCTTTTAGGGACGCAAGAAAATGAAGAGTAGGTATATTACAGACCTGCAGTAAATTGAATGAGACTATGAAAATATAGAAATACCGACGATGATTCAGAAACAACATTTAGAATGAAAAGATCCTAGCGACTGGAAAATTGGGATTATAATATGAATGAAACAAATTCTAATCAAATCGTGGGAATACGATATTGACGTCCACAACATATTCATAAATTTCAAACAGGCCTACGCTCAATTCATAGACACAAGTTATATCAAATAATGCATAGCTTTAATATCTGCTTTACACTAACAATAAATTGAACAAGAAATTGACCAATTTATTCAAGGCCAAATTTGACTTGTTAAAGCACACTTTGACATCTAAGTTTGTTCGTTATCAACTTCACGTGAAGAAATTGACGAAATAGAACACTGTGACAGCATAATAATTCTAATTAGATTTAACTAGATTTATTATGCTGTGTCATTGTATTGGTACTACTGAAAATATTGACACGTTTACAACATTTATTCAAAGTTCCTTCAATTTATTGAAGTCAAAGAAACTTTGACTTCCAAGAAATTCACGAATTTATTGACGTGAAGTTAATAACGAACAAAATTGTTGTTTTTTGAACACGTCAAATTTGGCCTTGAATGAATTGGTCAATTTCTTGTTCAATTTATTGTTGGTGTAAAGCGGGTATTACATCCATCAAAAATGCATTAGACTAGTAATAAAATCAAGAAGAATGCTTAGAATAGCATAGACACAGACAAATACGAACACGGAAGTATTGCGAAAAATGGGCAAATAATACGAAATAATAAATACAATAAAAATAAGAGGAGCAAGGAGTACGTATAGGAATAAAGAGGGTGGTTGAAAAATTTAAGAGACTGGTTTAAATGCAGTTCTATAGAGTTCTTCAGATTAGCGGTAGATGGACCCTATGTCCTGTATATTGGAAGTTACCTGTAACATCTTTGTCTTTTAATTTATACCTATTTTTAATCTCATAGAACTTTTCTTTTGAGTTTTATGGCTTAGAATAGAAGCCTGTTATAGACATAGACACAGAGATGATTTTAAAAACGGTCTGCTCTGTTAATTAAATAGTGAAAAACTCTGAAAAGCCAATTTAGCCCAGTAAATGATCGTTTTAGACTCTAATTTTCAGGGGCAACTCCGAATTCCAGGAACATTTGGATTTAGGTTCTACTTACCCTTCACTTCAAAGTTGAATTTGTGCCGTTGGTTGCTTTTACTTGGGGGGTGACAGTCACCCCTTTTTGGGGGGTGGAAAATATACGTTCAAGATAAGCCCGGAAGTGGATAAATTGACTGATTATAAGCTACTTTCGTTGTATAGAGTTTTTTACGTAAGTCGATATTTTCGAGTTATTTGCGATTGAAAATGTTTATTTTTAGACAAAAAAACTACGTTTTCAGATAGTTTATCGCAAATAACTCGAAAAGTAAATATTTTATCGCAAAAAATATTCTTAGCAAAAGTGTAGCTTATAAAAAAAAACGAAAAAAGTGGTGTATCAGTAAAGTCTATTAACTTAGTAAAAGCAAAGATGTAGCTCATGAAAAATACGTTCTTATTCGTCGAACTCCAAATCGAATATTTCAATGTGAAATCACCGAAAAATTAAGCAATTTTCGGGAAAAACTTTTTAACATTTTTTAAAGTGCTTAAAAAAGCTTTATTTTTATTTTTTTACAAAAGTTTTTAGCATCAAAAATCAACGAGTAACGCTGAAAAAAAGTTGACCCTTTTCTTGGTAGAAACAATCGTGAAAATCTCCCTCTATTTAGCACCCTAAATAAAATTAATCGTTACCGCCTTACCATTTACTTTAAATGTATGTGTATTACCGGGTGTCCACTTATATTTTTCCCCATTTTAACTGCCTATAACTTCTAAACGGCTCAAGATAGAAATATGCGGTTTTCGCTGAAATGTTTTATTTTAGTAAAAGTTTTGTCTGAATGGATTGAATTTTTCATATCGCTTTCAAATACGAAAACAAAATGGCGGATTTTTGGAAAAAAACGTTGTTGACTTTTTTTTTAAACGGAAAACCCAGTATATTTTTTTGTAAATTGAAAGAAAGGTCATTCATCTATCCATCGATGTAAAGTTTTTCAATGTCGGTTGTCAAATCACTGAGTAATTAATTTTTAAAATGAGAGGTGCAACGTGGATATCACATACCTAAATAACATAAATAAGCAAATTGATATTATGTTATGTGATTTCCACATTGCATCTCTCATTTTAAAAATTAATTGCTCACTCATTTGACAACCGATTTTAAAAAATTTTATATCTCTGGATAGGCAAATGACCATTTTTTCAAGTTACAAAAAATATACTGGGTGTTTTAATAAAAAAGTCAACAACGTTTTTTTTTCAAAAATCCGCCATTTTTTATTTAAAAGCGGTATAAAAAATGGTCATTTACCTAAATACTTGAAAAAACTGTCATTTACCTATCCAGCGATACAAAAAAATTTAAAATCGGTTGTCAAATGACTGAGCAATTAATTTTTAAAATGAGAGATGCAATGTGGAAATCACATAACATAATATCAATTTGCTTATTTGTGTTATTTAGGTATGTGATATCCATGTTGCACCTTTCATTTTAAAAATTAATTACTCAGTGATTTGACAACCGATTTTAAAAAACTTTATATCGCTGGATAGGTAAATGATCTTTTTTTCAATTTCCAAAAAAAATACTGGGTGTTCCATTCAAAAAAAAGTCAACAACGTTTTTTTTTCAAAAATCCGCCATTTTTGTTTTCGTACTTGAAAGCGATATAAAAAATTCAATCCATTCGGACAAAACTTTTACTAAAATAATGTATTTCAGCGAAAACCGCATATTTCTATCTTGAGCCGTTTAGAAGTTATAGATAGTTAAAATGGGGGAAAATATAAGTGGATACCCGGTATTTATACGATCTGTAAGTTTTACCGGTAAAATTCTTATTTTTAAAATAATGTGGTTTTATAGTAAAAAAACTTTTCTGAATTTTTCATAATAACTTAAAAAGTATTAGTGAAAAAAAAAGAGTAAAAATCTCAAAGAGTAAAAAAATGTAGGTTTTGCTGTTATAAATAGGCTAGTTTTATTTTGTTTTTCTGTAAGTCAAAAATTGGTTAAGATATGGCTGTTAAAAGTTTCCATACACTCGTGCTTTGTGACTTGTTCAAGCCCTTTCAACTATAACCTTTTCAAAAAGTAGCACTTTAAACCGGTGAAACTGACAGATCATATAAAAAATAGATAAGTAGAGTAAATTGTTTGCAAAGCGATAACGATTAATTGCATTTGGGATGCTATACACGGGGAGATTTTCATGATTTTTTTTTACCAAAAAAAGGGCCCAACTTTATTTTGAGCATAACTCGCTTATTTTTAATGCTAGATACTTTTATAAACAATTAGAATAAATCTTTTTTAAACACTTTAAAAAAAGTTTAAATGAGTTATTCCCGAAAAGTGCTTCAATTTTTGGTTACTTCACGATGAAATGTTCGATTTGAAATTGGACGAATAAAAACGTATTTTCCATGAGCTACAAATTTGCTTTTGCTAGATCTATAGACTTCACGAATACACAACTCTTTTTTTTTTCTAAACTACATTTTTACTAAAAATATTTTTTTCGATAAATTATTTACTTTTTGAGTTATTTGCGATAAACCGTCTGAAAACCAAAAAGAATTGACTTACGTAAAAAATATACAGGGTAATTGATTAGTAGGGTAAAGCTCAATAGCTCCGCTATAGTAATAAATAGCAATAAAAGTTTTTATTTTATATATATAAGATAGCTATATTTTATTTTATATTCGAAATCCTGTTAACTTCTCCATCACAAAAATATAAAGGTTTGTAATGTTATACAGGGTATTTACAAAGTTATAACCAATATTGTATGAAAATCGTAACAAGTTCAACTCCCTGTATAAATAAAAATAAGTACAACAGCAATGGTTTATTAATGCCATATTTTAAATTTATTGTCAAAATTTTTAAGAATTATTGATATTGCTTATTTTCTTTATATCAAATACAAGGTGAGTCAAAACGCAAGTACATTTTTTTCTCAGTAATGTTAAATGGAACACCCTGTATTTTATATCATTATTGAAAAGTAACATTAACGTACTTTAATTTTTATATAACATTCCCTATGCCCAAATTTAATAGTTTTCGAGATATTTTCATTTTTCAGAGCAAATTATTTTAGGTGTTAAAATTTATCAAAATGTTAAGTAAGCCATGACTGCATTGACAATTGAAGATTTATCAATCCGGTAGTCAATGTAACACTGTAGCAAATAAAGAAATAAAAATAATTTATTAGTAATACATTTTACAAACAAAAACACAACCACTACATGCAATATTTTTGAAACAATTAAAAACTATCTTTTTATGTAAATGCAACAAATAAACAAAGAAAATTAGTAATAAATTTTCCAAAAAAACACACAAGCACAAAATACAATATTTTGTGAAGACAATTAAATACTCCTTTTTATGTAAATGTAACAATGTAACAAATAAAGAACAAAACATAATTTATCAGCAATACATTTTGCAAAAAAACATGTTGAAAAAATTAGAAGCTAATTTAATAAAATATTTTTAATATTTAATTACATAAGGTGTTCAAAATTATCTCCTAACACATTTATGTACGCCCAAAAACGATCATTGAATGAGCTACTTACTCTACGGAGCATTTGTAAATTAACACATCGAAATACACTTTGTATTCTATTTTTCATCTCATCCCTTGTTGTTGGAGGTATTTTATAAACTTCATTATTAAAGTAACCCCAAAAACATTAGTCCAGTTTATTAAATTCTGGTGATTTGGGTGGCCACGCGGTCCATTGAAAAATGAAAATGTCTCGAAAAGTAATAAATTTAGACATAGGGAATGTTATCTAAAAATTAAAGTACGGTAATGATACTTTTCAATAGTGATATAAAATACAGTGTGTTCCATTTAAAATTACTGAGAAAATAATGTACTTGCGTTTTGACTCACCCTGTATTTGATATAAAGAAAATTAGCAATATCGACTATTCTTGAAAATTTTGACAATACATTAAAAAATATGGCATTAATAAACCATTGTTGTCTTGCTTATTTTTATTTATACAGGGAGTTGAACTTGTTACGATTTTCATATAAAATTGGTTATAACTTTGTAAATACCCTGTATAACATAACAAACCTTTATATTTTTGTGATGGAGAAGTTAACAGGATTTTGAATTTAAAATAAAATATAGAGTGTTCCATTTAAAAAAAAACATAAGTTTGGTCTGCCACTATTTTATCGAACACCCTGTAACATTCTAACTAATTTTGTAATGTGAAGCACAAAGGTGGCTAAAATTTTTGTTATTAACTTTTATTGCTATCTATTACTGTAGCGGAGCTATTGAGCTTTACCCTACTAATCAATCACCCTGTAGAACGAAAGATGCTTGTAATCAGTCAATTTATATATTTCCGGGCTTATCTTGAACGTTGTCTTTTCACCCCCCGATAAGGGGTGACTGCCACCCCCAAGTAAAAGCAACCAACGGCACAAATTCATCTTTGAAGTGGAGGGTAAGTAGAACCTAAATCCAAATGTTCATGTAATTCGGCGTTGCTAATGAAAATTACACGCTATCGCCGTATTTCCCGTTCATTTACTGGGCTAATTAGGTAATAAGATATTTCATCGCAATACATTCCGTCAAATTTATCGTTTTTTATCCATGTTTGTTTTTAAAGTTTATTAGTACGGAAAAAATCCTAGGCACTTGTTAATTTTTTTAGATAATATTTTAACAAAATATACCTACTTCACATTAAGTGTTTTTGTTAAATAGATCTACTTGTATGGGGATTTACAATATTGATTGCCATCTGTAAATATTAGATATTTTTTTCATTACGTATATTTTTATCTATTGCGTGTTTTTATTTATCTTTCTTGAGTTCGTGTCAACTGGTAAACAACTAGTTTACAAAATATTTTAAGGCTTTTAAAATAAAACCCCGGTTTTAACTTAAATAATGTCGTCGATAAAATCAAAATAATGCAAATGAAATATTAGTCTAAGAGCTGGGAGCGGATTTTGTGCGTGATAAGTAATATGAAAAAAAAAAAAATAAATGATAGTTTTGCTTGTTTTCGATTCAGAGGGTTGCACACCAGCTAGACAGGCTGTTTCTACCATTTCAGGCTTCTTCAGTAGCTTTTATTAGCGTGCACACCTCTGAATCGAAAAATAGCTCCACTATCATTTTAAAGGGAATCTGAAAAATAATTCAAACTTCCCATTAGACGCGATACAGCGACATCTCATAACAAATTGAAGAGTCTCAGATGCAGAATCCACCAATTTAATAAAAACTAAAATGGTACATAGTAATTTAAACCTGAGACTTTTCGCGTTGAAAGTTCTTACTGGTACATCTGCGACTTTTTCAATTAATAAGACAGCAGACGACGAATATAGAAAACGAAAGGGAAACGATCACATTCCGCCTTCATCCTTTTCCTAGACTGATGAAGGCGGAATGTGATCGTTTCCCTTTCGTTTTCTATATTCGTCGTCTGCTGTCTTATTAATTGAAAAAGTCGCAGATTAAGGATGTACCAGTAAGAACTTTCAACGCGAAAAGTCTCAGGTTTAAATTACTATGTACCATTTAATTTTTATTAAATTTTTGGATTCTGCATCTGAGACTCTTCAATTTGTTATGAGATGTCGCTGTATCGCGTCTAATGGGAAGTTTGAATTATTTTTCAGATTCCCTTTAAAATGATAGTGGAGCTATTTTTCGATTCAGAGGTGTTCACGCTAATAAAAGCTACTGAAGACGCCTGGAATGGTAGAAACAGCCTGTCTAGCTGGTGTGCAACCGTCTGAATCGAAAACAAGCAAAACTATCATTTATTATTTTATTTCCTTTACTCGGTTTGAGTACTGAAAGTTCCTCTGCTGTCCTTTTCCTAGACGGATGAAGGCGGAATGTGATCGTTTCCCTTTCGTTTTCTATATTCGTCGTCTGCTGTCTTATTAATTGAAAAAGTCGCAGATTAAGGATGTACCAGTAAGAACTTTCAACGCGAAAAGTCTCAGGTTTAAATTACTATGTACCATTTTAGTTTTTATTAAATTGGTGGATTCTGCATCTGAGACTCTTCAATTTAATATGGAAAAACTATACGGGGATATGTTGAATTAGTTGTGTACATGACTTTCCCCAACGGCTGGAAACCAGAGTGGCGGACGAGGGTAGTTATAAGGGGTCAAATTTCCGGTTTTTATTATTTTTTTTGTGACGCTCATGATCGAGATAGTGCACGAAAATTTGGAAATAAGTAGGTCATGACGTAATTAAGTAAAATCTCTAGGGGCGGAACGCTGCATGGCAGACAAAGGGGTGGGGGTAGGGGTGAATATAAAAAATATAAAGGGTTTTTTGCGACGTTCTTGATTGAGGTAGTGCACCAGAATTTGGGAATAAGTAAACCATGACATAACTAAGTAAAATCCCCAGAGGCGGAAACCACAGTCGGGGACGAGGGTAGTTATAAGGGGTCAAAGTCGCGGTTTTTATTATTTTTTTTGTAACGGTCATGATCGAGATAGTGCACCAAAATTTGGGAATAAGTAGGTCATGACATAACTAAGTAAAATCTCCAGGGGTGGGACGCTGCGTGGGTGACAAAGGGGTGGGGCAGGGGTGAATACAAAAAATGTAAGGGGATTTTTGCGACGTTCGTGATTGAGATATTAAACCAAAATTTGGGAATAAGTAGACCATGACATAACTAAGTAAAATCCCCGGAGGCGGAAAACAGAGTGGGGGACGATGGTAGTTATAAGGGGTAAAAGTCGCGGTTTTTATTATTTTTTTTCACGCTCATAATGGAGATAGTGCACCAACATTTTGGAGTAAGTAGGTCATGACGTAACTAAGTAAAATCTATAGGGACGGAAAGCTGTTTGGGGTACAAAGGAGTGGCAGGCAGGTGTGAGTATAAAAATATAAGGGGTTTTTGCCGTTCGTGATCGAAATAGTGCACCAAATATGGGAATAAGTAGATCATGACATAAAAATTTAATTTTACTAAGTAAAATCTTCAGGGGCGGAACGCTGCGTGGGGGACAAATGTTGTGCTGCGTCACAAAAAAAAATAATACAAACTGCGACTTTGACCCCTTAAAACTACCCTCATCCGCAACTCTGGTTTCCGTCCCTGGAGATTTTGCATAGATAAGTCATGATCTACTTACTCCCAAATTTTGGTGTACTATCTCAATCACGAACGTCGCAAAAAACCCCTTATATTTTTTATATTTACCCCTACCCCCACCCCTTTGTCGGCCACGCAGCGTTCTACCCCTGGAGATTTCACTTAGTTACGTCATGACCTACTCAGTCTCAAATTTTGGTGCACTATCTCGATCATGAGCGTCACAAAATTAATAATAAAACCGCGACTTTGACCCCTTATAACTACCCTCGTCTCCCACTCTGGTTTCCGGCTCTGGGGATTTTACTTAGTTATGTCATAGTCTACTTATTCCCAAATTTTGGTGCACTATCTCAATCACGAACGCCGCAAAAAACCCTTTATATTTTTTATATTCACCCCTACCCCCACCCCTTTGTCGGCCACGCAGCGTTCCGCCCTAGAGATTTTACTTAGTTACGTCATGACCTACTTATTCCCAAATTTTGGTGCACTATCTTGATCATGAGCTGCACAAAAAAAATAATAAAAACCGCGATTTTGACCCCTTATAACTACCCTTGTCCCCCACTCTGGTTTCCGGCCGTTGGGGAAAGTCATGTACTCAACTAATACACAACTAATAGATACTCAAAATTTTTTGCTTTCGGTTGTGTAAAATATAACTTTCGATTTAATAAATCGTACAGGAAGTCTAGTTTTCGTGACTTCTGCAGAAAACATTATTTAAAATTTAATATCTGTCATGGTCATGTCAAACTAGAAATAAAAATATACCTTCTTTAATAAATAAATACGTCGACGTGATGACAGGTAGAAAGATACCTTAACGAACTATCCTTTATAGTACTTATGAGACCTATGCGCAAGAAAAGACAAGTACGTCAAACAACTAAAGGTAGACTTCCGCACCAAGCGACCGAGACAGGAGACCGCGACAGGCGACAGATAGGCGAGGTCTCCCCACGACTGCTCTCAATGCAATTATATCAGGGTAGTTCTGCAGCCCGCGACCGAGACCAGCGACCAACTATCGTCTAATCGCGACCTATCTGTCGCCTGTCGCGGTCTCCTGTCTCGGTCGCATGGTGCGGAAGTCTACCTTAAGAAAAGAAAACTGAGATATATAGGATGTGTGACGAGAGTAGATAAATATCTAATACTTCAGGTCATGATGCAAGGCAAAATCTAGCGAAAAAGATCCATAGGAAGGAGACTTAATTCATTGCTGAATAACCTGAGGGAATGGTGAGGATGTAATAATAACGAATTATTTAGGGCCGCCATCTCAAAAGGAAAAATCGTTTTATGATTGCCAATCTTTGAAGCGGAGAAGACGAATTCTTTATATAATATTTCCTAGTTTTGTTTATTCTTTGATTACGCCAAATAAGGTATCTGAAGGTAATATCGCCAAGCTAAGGTTTAGAATTTTTTTTGTTGGATAGTGGGTCATATTAAAAACGATGTCACAACTTGAGCTGTTCAATGAACTACTTGAAATTACGTAGAATCCACTAAAAAAATAATTTGGGTATTTTTACACATTCTCTGGACAATTTAAAAAAAAAGTCATCTTTGGCGATCTTTCCAACCCTTGTTGGCAATATCGCCAACCTATTATTTCGAATGTAATACGGTCTAACAATTGAACAATATACTTCAAAATGATATATTTGCTGAAAAATAACAATAAGTAAGTATTTAGGAACAATAATATTTTTGTACCATAATCTGGAGTGGTTAGCATATCTGAAAATGAAGTGTCATGTTTTTCTTCATCTGATGGTTCCATCTCACTTAACTCTATATCATCAGAATCACTGTTGCTTGTCGATGACTCTACGGCAGAGCGCTTTTTAATTTTTCCAACCTTCGACGTATCTGGAGAAAGTTGCCAAGGCAACCAAAACTCCAAGAATGGTTGGTAACGCCAAGGCGTTATTACCATCTATTGGACTTGGCGATATTACCGACATGCACATAAATTATTTGTAATTTGGTTTGCGAAGATAAGCAAAACTATTCAAAAATTCTGAATGCTTCTTTTTATTCCTTAGGAAACAAAGTACAAATCACTGAAATCAAATAATATTACTCATCAATAACGCCGCTCCAATCTAATAAACACAAAAGATGTAAAATTATAAACGGTACTCCTTCTACACCGAACACTGATACTCAACTGTCATAAACACCGCTGGCGAATCTAAGGTCATCGCAAACATGATCACGTGATTTAGAATACTATGAGGAACATATCCATATTGCCATTTATTATTTAGCAAACGTACTTTCTGAGAAATCACGTGTTGGCGATATTACCAAGCTGGCGTTATTACCTGCACATACCTTAGTTTAGTCGCAACATAGGGGGTCCCGTGGACACTTTTAGTTCGCCGCGATTTGATAGTGGTATTATAGGTTTTTTGGGTCGCTGAATCTAATGGAAGTGGTCTGGAGGCCCAAATGTGATGCGTTTAATTGTTATTAACAAATTATGGTAGAATTAGGTGTTTTTCAGGAATTATTAGAAGCCCTGTAAATAAATTGATAGTGTTAAGGTCTTCTCTGGTGTATTTTTGGTCGCTGAATCGAATGCGACTGGTAACGATTACTCAAAATATGTTCTTATTTTGTTAATAACAAAATAATAGTTTATTCGCCGAAAAGCTCGAAATGCGCTATCTACAGCAAGTTTGTAGTCTTTTTCATAGTATTTTTATACGCTAAATCGATTGGCGCTAGTCGTGATAGCTTAAACCACGTTCCGACTTTGTTATTAATGAATTACTGCAAAAATAACGGTTTATAGTACGTTCCCTAACGGTTTTTGCTCTAAATTTAAAAAAACCACTTGTATTAACATGAAATTTGGCATACACGTAGCTAACATATCAAACAAAACAAGTGATATTGTGCCGATGTGTGTTTTTAACCTGGGGGTGAGTTTCACCGCTTTTAGGGGGTGAAAAAAGAAACCTTTAAAATAAATCCGGATGTGGATAAACTGATTAATTCTAAGCAACTTTTGTTCTATACAGTTTTTTCACTAAGTCAATACTTTTCGAGGTATTTGTGAGTGAATATGTTCATTTTTCAACAAAAATTAAGCGACCAAAAATACACCAGAGAGGACCTTAACACTATCAATTTATTTACAGTGCTTCTAATAATTCCTGAAAAACACCTGTTTTAACCATAATTTGTTAATAACAATTAAACGCACCACATTTGGGCTTCCAGACCACTTCCATTGGACTCAGCGACCCAAAAAACCTATAATACCACCATCAAATCGCGGCGACCTAATTGCGACTAGACTAAAATAAAATTAAATAAATTTCTTGTACATTAAGTTTAGAATAATATTTTTAAATTTATACTTTATTTTATGTTCAAGGACAATGAAGGGCACACTGCTTTTCTTGGTCCTGTTAATATCATCAACTATTGCCCAACATCGAATAGTTAGAGCTAAGTTAGGTAATCTGGGAGCACCTCAAACCATAGATTTACCAGACTTAGGCTTCGCACAAGGTTTTTTACCCTCATCTTTGGCAAATGCTAAACATGTGAATATTAAAATAAGTAAAGCAAAATCTTCAGGATTTGGCGCAGGTAGTGGAAACGCTGAACATGGAGAAAATATTGGATTTACTGCAAGAGGTAAGACATTAGATTCAAAGTTATGGTGAATCAAAGTTATATAGGTGATTCAAAGAATCACCTATTTTTTTATAAATACAGTCTTTTTTGTTCAAAAATTTGTAATCACTTCTTTATTAACATTGCCTTTTTCTAAATTGTTATAATGTGTGAGGTGCATTCGTTGGATATTCTTATTGGAGGATAGTTCATTCGATTACATGAGATTAACTTTAACTTGAGAATACTTTTCAGAAAAACCATAGCATGTGTTATGCTATGGTGCTAATAATGCAGCCATTGAAGCGTAAAATAGGTTTTTACCTCCGAATTTTTTTACTATGAACCGATTTACATGAGATTTTGGAATTGGGCTTATCATACCCTTAACTTCAAAAGTAATATTGATCCGAACTCCGCTTTTTATTTTTAAGGGGTGAAAACAGCCCCTTAATGGAAAAATTGACATTGAGCTATTTTATCGTCAGAAAACCTGTTTAATAATAAAGAGTGACATTGTGAAGTGTCTTCTAACACAACAACCTCATGCTAAACTCATTTTCATCCCCTTGAAAACCGTACAACCCTTGCAAACAACCCCTAAATCGAAAAAATTTCCAAAAAATTAATTTAGTATGACAAAAAGATTTAAATATAGAGTAAATGATATTATACGTTCTCTATCTTAATTATTTAATTTTTAACCCCTTTCAACCCTTAAAATCAACCCCTCGATTAAAAGTTGTATAAAAAATTTCTTTTGATAAACTAAAAAGGATTTAAATATCGTTCCACGTTCTCGAAAAAGCTATGCTGGAAAATCATATGCTCAAGGTCTTTAACCCTTAAAACTACCCCTAAATTAAAACTTTGAATATGTATGATTATACATTTAAAAATGTTTAGTTTACTAAGTAGAAAAAATACGATTAGTTTTTGGGCCATAACTACCTACTTCAATTTTGAAGCTATCACAACTTATAAAATCCATTTTGAAGGTAATTAAAAGAGCTACAACTTTTTTCATTATAATATGTAGTGAAAAACCTTTTATTTTGAAACGGTGAAGGGTCAAAGGGCTTGAGACAGGCTGTGGTTGCGCTACCGCGTGCTCTTTAATCAATCATAATATCTTAGTCAATTTTTGTGTGATAGGAAAAACCAACAAACTAAAATTTTTGTCAAAAAATCCAATTTTTTTTTATTATTACACTTTTTTACATATCTTTCATTGTTTTTGAGATATTATGAAAAGAAGGTGGTTTTTTAAAAATGCGAAATTTTTTTTCTCTTAAAATCGTGATTTTTTCAAAAAAATATGTGTTTCAAAGCAGCGAAACTGCTAGAATCCATCAAACTCTTTATAATAAAGTTGATTCTAGACGGAATACGATTAATTTTAATTTTGGTGGAAATGGCACTTATGAAATCCATTGATTTAACAAAAAAAAAACATTAGATGTTCCTCTTTTCTTCATTACAGCGCACACATTTTATGTACAAAAGACTTTTAATAGTGCTCATTTTAAAGCTTATTTTAAGCACTATAAAATTCTTTCTCATTAGCATGCATAAGATTTATTCGCTCTCCGCTAGATGGTATTGAATACATCGATTAAATTTCACACAAAATAAAAAACTGTTTGATCTTCAATATCTCGCTTAGTATTGCACTTGGAACACTATTTAAAAAATCAATTTGTTCACTTTTTTACCTGCTATAATTTTTTTCAGTATAATATTATCGTTAAAATGCATATTTTTGGAGATATTTGCACAAAACTGTTAAAAATCATGAGAAAATTCCGAATTTTCAATTGCCAATAACTTGAAAAGTTTTTTTTGAAAAAACTCTATACAACATTTTTTGTTTAAAATTAGGTCTTCTATCAACATCTGAGGTTATTTTGAAACAACAATTTTCCACCACCGAAAAGGGGTGGCAACCACCCCCAGGATGAAAACGGAGTTCGGGTCAATATCACTTTTGAAGTTAAGGGTAGGATAAGCCTAATTCCAAAATTTCATGTAAATCGGTTCATAGTAAAAAATTTCTGAGCTAAAAGGCTTCAATGACTGCACTATAATCTTATGCACTGTTTAAAAACAGTAGAATTCTCTCGTTAGTAATTCATGAAGGAAAACCAAAAAACAAACTTATGATACTATCCCGACATCATTCAAACTTTACATCATCAAACTCAAATCTTATATTATGTACGTGACTTTCAAACGTAAATGATGTATTCTCGAAATCTTATTGATTTTTCATTGGTTTTTCCCTTCTATAAATTTCTTTTTTAATATCATTAACTGCATTTTACATCCCGCAGAGGGATGTGCGACGCAGTTTGTTTCACTTAACATAAAAAGAGAAGTTTTTTTGATTTTGCACTTTTTACCGTCTGTTTCTTTTAGGAACATATCTGAACCGTTCCACTGAATTTTATGTTCATTCTCGCATGGACAGTCACATGTCTGAGATCTGTAAAATTCTCTTTTTTGATATAAGATTCATCATCATTAAATCTTTGTTTGTCCAGTGTTGGACATAGATCTTCCTCATAGTTTTCCATATATTTAGATCTTGTGCCTCTTGCATGCAAT